>NC_132977.1:9897500-10127500 GCF_047496725.1 Anoplolepis gracilipes | reverse complement strand
TGTTTTCCTATTCATTCAGAAGCGAATTTTCGAGCGATTTAAAATACATTACTGCTAGTGAACTATGTTGCCGATATTTATGTAAAATATTTTATTAATAAAAATTCATATTTTAATCGAATAAATTAAATAGTATAAGCTGTAATAGAAACAGGCACATCTAATAAAAAACTTTTTTCTAATAAATAAATATTAAAATATTAATAAATTGTATTTAATAAATTAATTTTCAGTGATAGAATATCTCTGGTTTTTTCTCTCGTTCTCTCTTTTACTTTCTCTGATGGATTAAAACAATCACATGTAATATATAGGAATAATTAAATAGTTACGATGAAAGAGAGAATATTTATTTAATGTAATATGACAAATTTCTACAATTACATAGAGTTATACATATATAGTAAATATAATAAGTACAGGCAGTAAATTTGTACATATTTTTCATTATTAATTCATATTTAATTATTATACGTCTATAAATATATGTGTGTATCTATAATATAAATTTCTATTGCTTTTACAAATAATTTTTCACACACACACACACATCATTGATATAATTTTTTACGAATATAATAAATAAATCGTGCAATTATAATAGTCATACAGTTAGTCATAAGATTGCTTTCTTTGAAGTATTTTACACATTTCGTAATCGCGTTTCATGTATTTTAAATATATCGCATTAAATCGAATAATAATATCATTTTAGTTAAGGAATTTTATATGTATTTTAGAATCATTTGATTGTACATATTTCAACGCGTTAAATTATATCACGTAGTATAGCGCGTATTTGTTATTATCTGGCGCGAGGAGAATGAGAGAGAGAGAGAGAGAGAGAGAGAGAGAGAGAGAATGAGCATACTCGACCTTGTCTTTGACGTCACGCATTCCATAGTAAGAGAGGGGAGCCCGGCGCGTACGGCGTACCTGACTAGAGACAGTCAAGAGTCATTCATGCTTACTCCGGCGGACGTAGTGTGCGCACGTATTTTTACTCCGATGTCGGCGCCGGCGCCGGCGCCGGCACGTACGCCTCGCGTTCGGTCACCTCGAGGTCGAGCGCGCCGTACACGTTTCTCGCGACGATAATATACGTAATAATAATACGAATAATATGTAATAATATTACGATAAATCTTAACGTGTTAAAGTACGTCTAAAATGACTCCGAAATAAAATAATAACATTCGACCTTAGTGACATATAGCGCGCTATTATTTTTGACATTCGTCGCGATCGCGATCGTGTTTTCGTTCATTTATCCCAATTTTGATCTTTCTTTCTTCGGAGCTTGATCGTGCTCGACCTATCGACTCCAAGTATGAGTCTCGTGCGTGATAAAATGGGATTTTCGATCGTTTCGAAATTCGGGAGTGCCGTCAAAGTATCGCGCGTAAAAGTGCGGGAGTGCCGTCAAAGTATCGCGCGTTTTTACTTTTGTACGGTTTAAAATATTTCGCGATTTTATTTTTGTGTGGTTTCAACAAATTATAAAAAGTATATCGCGCGTATAAAACAATAGTTCCTGACGTCCCTTACAATCTGAGAGGAGGAGGAGGCCTAGGAGAGGCATCCTGCACCGGCGGAGCAACCCTAGGGTAAGTATTATTTTTATTTTATTATTTCTACATTAATTATTATAAATACCTTATACAAATTAATTTAGTTTATTTGTTTGGAATAATTTAAGTAAAAGAGAGTCAGCGATAAAGACTTTTACATAAATCTTACAAAAGTTTCTGTTTAAAAAATAGTTTATTTTTTTAATTTATAAAATTATTCCACATATATTTGCGTATTATTATTGTATCTATCAAATATCAAATTTAATGAGTACATAATAATTTCTTAATATTAATTATTTTAAACATTGCTATAATTTGGATATTATATTGTATGTTACAGATAAGCTTCAATGTCAACAACTCCGCTGTTGCGCATCAGTGTCGGTGAGTAACAAAAAAACCTTTTTTTTTTTTAAAACAACGGATTTGCGTATAGATTTGTAGATTATACAGACAGAGTGTAGATTGTGTAGACAAATGTATAGATTGTAGATAAATCCGTTGTTTTAACCCTCGGACGGCGGGATAGCCGCGTGCATGGCGAACTTTGGGTCAATTTTAAATCATAAAAAAAATTATTTTTGTGATTATATTCCACTTATTATATTCCAAGATAAAATTTTATATTATATTTTTAATTCATTTTTTAAACTTTAAAATAGATATAATATTTGTATAAATTAAAAATTATAGTAAAAAGAAAAATATTTTTAAAATTAAAATATATGATATTTATTTTAATTTTATATAAGATACATTGAAATATTTTTTTGATTATATATATGTATATATGAATTTTATAAAACAATTTTAATGATACAAATCTTTAATGATCCGCCGACAGAGGGGTTAATATGCATGCTAATATTTTTGCATACTATATATTTTACATATATACACCGAAAAATTATATTCTCATTTTAAGAATATATTTTACTTATCTATGTATAATATTTTTCTTTAAAATAAGCGAAAAGCATTCTCTAAGTTTAAGAGAAAAATCGTATAAAGAGTAGAATAGTTTCGAATATATTTTTAACATATAAGAATATATATGCTGAATGAGAAATATTTTTTTATTATTATATTATTTAATATTTAGGATTATTAATCCTAATAACAAAAAATAATTTGCCCAGTTAATAGTTACGTGTTTAAAAAATAAATTTTTACAAATAGACATTTGCTATTTATTAAAACTTTGACGAGTTAAATATATATACATTAGTTTTTTACTTAATTTATAAATAAGGTAATTCAAAATATATCACGTAAAAGAAGAAAATATACTTATTTATTAAGAATATCTTAGAATATTAAAAGGGTTTATGTAGTATATATTTCGAGAATACAATTTTTTTTATGTATGCGATTATATTTATCTTTTACGACTTTTGACGATTGAATAACGCGTCTACAAAACGATTATAATATCGAATGATTTTAAACAAATATAAATCGTCTTATTTACCGACGATAATAATTAACCGGCAGTAGGAAGAAGTTACTGTTCTTCCTCAAGTTCTGGCTCGTAGAAATCGAGTCAGAATGAATAGCCAGGAGCAACAAAAGGTAGGTCCAACTGGCTGAAAATACGTGGTCAATTCTGGCCACAATACGTAAAAAATATGTAATCGCAAATTTCCAATTAGGACTCCCCAAATCTTGCTTTATCGGGTTTTTGCTGATGTAGCTAGTAGAATTAGGTCTGCTAGGGCTATTAAGACATTTAAAAAAGACATAAAATTTAATAAAAGAAAAATTATAGCTATTATAAAATTAAATTTATTTTTAAGAAAAAAAATATAAAAATATAAAAGTAAGATAATATAAAATTGTAAAAATATAAAAATTTAATATTTTTTTCAATAAAATAAAAAATTAATTAAATATAAATTACATATAAAAACTGTAAAAACAAGTATTAAAATATTATTAGGTAAAAATTAAAATTATATTTATAATAAAATTTAGTTTAATTATGAAAAACGTAAAAAAATGTAACTTATTTATTGTATGTACGTATATAATATGCATATCTTTTATATTAAGATGTATATTATACAGGTATAATCTTGTATTTATGGTATGTTATATATTATATTGCATAAGATTATATGAACATTAAATATGAATTTTAAATATAATATTATATTATTAAAATAGTATAAGATATTATTGCGTAAGAGATAGATTCAAGTTGCGTTATATTTATTATATGTATGAATTATATTTATTATATACTTATTGTAAAAAGTAAAATTACACGAAATGGAAGAATACGTACAATAACATAAAATTCCATTAAAATTTTAGATTTTCTTAATTGAGTGAGAGAGACGTATCGATAAATTTATTAATAATTCGATCTTTTGGTCGTGATATAGACTATATCAATTACGTTTTAAAAATTTCTAATAAATTATATAGGTCAATTTCGGATATTTCGTATAATTCCATGTAATAAAATTATTTTGAATTAAAAATTAAAATTATATTTTATATTAAATTTTGTATACACCTGCGCTAACTCCTAATTATCTTTCTCGGTGACGTTTTAATTAAATTTTGTAAAATATATTTGTAATATAATTAATTCTCTATATGTAACATTGAATTAATTATACATAATATGTATATTGTGCATTTTACAATGTATTTTATACATTTTGTAATATATTTTATATTAAATTTTATATCATATTCATTCTTTGCGAATACATTATCTTATTTCGGTATGGCGTTTCTAATTTCTTGAACTGAATAATTCATGCAGACTCGATCGATAGCTAATGAATCTTTTCGATTTTCGATCGAATAGAGAATTCGAATTTCGTTTACCACGCAACATTTCGCAATATCTTATTGACTTACTGATTTCTTTCTTTTCGCATCCTTCTAGCATTCTCATCGCATATCCTTCCGGCTATGTCTTATCTTTAATTTTTAATAAGGCATCGAAATTAATTAACCGAGATCATTGTTGCAAGAGGCTCTTATATAATATATGAATACATAATTATAATATAATTTTATTTTATTTAATTACTGTAATTCTATTAATCAGTTGACTCATTTAATTCATTTATTAGTCGCTTTGAATTTACAATTTTAATAGCAGGACGTTTGATATATTAATTTGGGGAAAAGAAACTTTATTAATTACTGTTAATTAATGCCGATTATGCAATTGACATGCTCATTACGCGATTAATAATATGTGTCTTTTAATATCCTCAAAAGTTCAATTTTTATTAATAAAATATTTTACATAAATATCGGCAACATAGTTCACAAGCAGTAATGTATTTTAAATCGCTCGAAAATTCGCTTCTGAATGAATAGGAAAACATATTATGCAAAGAAGGTATCGTTCTTCCCGCGGATTTTAGCGATACCTTCTTTGCATAATATGTTTTCCTATTCATTCAGAAGCGAATTTTCGAGCGATTTAAAATACATTACTGCTTGTGAACTATGTTGCCGATATTTATGTAAAATATTTTATTAATAAAAATTGAACTTTCGAGGATATTAAAAGACACATATTATTAATCGCGTAATGAGCATGTCAATTGCATAATCGGCATTAATTAACAGTAATTAATAAAGTTTCTTTTCTCGAAATTAGTGTATCAAACATCCTGCTATTAAAATTGTAAAGTCAAAGCGACAAATAGAGGAATTAAATGAGTCAACTGATAAATAGAATTACAATAATTAAATAAAATAAAATTATATTATAATTATGTATTCATATATTATATAAGAGTCTCTTGCAACAATGATATCGGGTAATTAATTTTGATAAATAATATTTCTTTTCTTTTCAAATCACGATTAGTTTTCACAGAAAGTGTTTCGCATCAACTTTATTATTAGTAATACAAGAATTTATGCGATTGAATATTTAGCGGCGACCTTCTTTTAGCTCGAATGCTTTAGCTATATAAATTAAAATGTTTGTCAAGTAAAAATTAAAACTTTTATTTTTTATTTTATCTTTTTTAAAATAATATGTAATTAAAATTAATGAAATTTTTATGATTATTACAGCAAACACGATATAATTTGGGCAATTTTTACTTAAATAAGTAAAAAATTTACATTTTTGTCTAATTAAAAAAATTTTGTATGTTTACATATATATATATATATATATATATATATATATATATATATATATCTGATCTTTATTTTATTTAATTGAATCTATCGATGTCTAAAAATTTATTATTGTATTTGTAGAACAATATAATACTCTAAATTATTAAATTGTTGAAAGAAAATTTTTTTTCATATAAAATAAGTTATAATTTGTAAAATGTAGAATGTAAAAATAGCGTTTAATAAAAGGAAAAGAATTACAAAAAATCAAGATGTTATTGACAAAATTAGAATATTGACAATATTTACTTGGTTATTTGATATTAAAAGTAAATTATTGCCAGTGTGGAGAAATAACAAATTATTTTTAAGTAAAAGTGAATAAGCAAAATGTGTTAATACATTTTGTGGACATAGCACGTACCGCAACCAAAACTCTGCATATTATGCGTTATTCATTGAGAACATTCGTGGTCTTTGGGTATGTAGTTCAATGTCCACGTTTTTATGTCCACAGAGGGCGTATCGCTTTCAGGGATTACGCAATACGTAATATTAGGGATGACGTATATATACATTATACAATTATTGACATGTATGACGTATGACATACACGTGGTTACGCTTTCACGTAGAACTGTAGTCGGTGTTGATTGAAAAGTATTATGACAAAATATGTCATCGGAAGAGGAGGACAACGAATTGCAAGATTTAGAGGCGATACGAGATAAGATGCTTAGTACACCACGTAGTGAACGTATGCAAGTGAGCGCCTGGGAAGATGACGATGATGGTGTGGAACTTGAGCGTAATGCAAGAGGTTAGAATTTTGACAAGTAATTTCATATCAAATTAATTAGAAAATTGCTAAAAAGAATAAAAATATACTTAAAATATAATAATATGTTTTCCGAACAGTTTTTTATTGAAATTGTTTCGTTTTATGTCAGATTTATAGTAATGTTGTGTTTCAGAACCCAATGCAAAAGCTATATTGAGCGCTGCTGAAGAAGGAAATCTAGAAAAAATTAAGAAATTAGTGAGCAAGAATCATCTCTTGCTGAAATGTACTGATAAGGATGGTTATACCCCACTTCATAGAGCATGTTACGGCAATAACATAGAAGTAGTAGAGGTGATTTAGAAACTGAAAATTATTTCTTTAATCTTTATAAAAATCACCTGAAGTTTACATTATATAATCTTGTTATTACTTCTTAACAGTATCTATTAGAAGCAGAAGCTAAAATAGATGCTAAAACGCAGGATGAATGGGAGCCTTTGCACTCTGCTTGTTGTTGGAATAATGTGGAATGTGCTGAAGCATTGATCTCAAGTGGAGCGAATATAAACGCTAAAAGTAAAGGAGATCAAACACCTTTACATCTGGTTTCCGCTACTTCTCACAACTCCACTGCCCTTCAACTTCTTTTGTTACATTCAGATATAAATCCTTATGTAATAAATTCAAGTGGAGATACTGCAGACCAGATTGCAAGAAGGACAACAAGATACTATCCTATATTTGAAATAATTGAACCTTGCTTGAATGAGATTTGATATAAGCAGTTTAGGTAAATACATTGGATAAATATGAAGAATATTTAATACAGTTAAAACATTTACTTAATATATATATATATATATATATATATATATATATATATATATATATATATATATATATTAAATTATTATATAATTAAATTATATAAATTTATATAAAAAATATGAACAAAAAAAATTTATATAAATGCGTCTTTGTTATTGCAACGTTATTTTATAAAAATTTACATATAAACTATCATTATATTTTAACTAGAGATAATCATTGGCTGTGCTAAGCAGAAAAAGCTGTTATACAACTATTATAAAAATCATTAATCTAATTAATGTATGATCTTAATTTTGGCTAAATCTATTTTGCAAAACTGCTTTTTCTACTGAGCGCATTGTGTCAAAAAAAAAACTCAATAAGATAATACTTTAGTACATTATTCATTTTGCCATCAATACATATTATGATTAAAAATAAAAAAAGATTTGAGTGTAATTTACTATTTGAATATAAATCTTAAGTAATAATGCAAAAATAGTCACGTATTAACTAATCTTGAAAATAATAAAATAAACAGAAAAAAAACTAGAAAAAACATAATAGATGTAATATAGAAAATAACATCACTTTTTTGTTTCATAATTAATTCTGCTTCTTTATACATAAACTTTCTCCTCAGTTCATACATTTGTTCTTACATCAGCTTTAAATTGTTCAGGTAATGATTGCATAGATCAGAATGACGTTAAGTTGACGAATTTTGGAGTACCATTACTGAGACGTTTAGATCCCTCCCAAATTAGAACAGTGGAGTCTTCCATCACTGCATATAAGTGGTGTTGATCTAAGGACCATACCACAGCAATTATTGCACAACAGTCTCTCACATTATTCGAAATTTCTCTGACTAGCTGCAGATCCCAACTGCTCCATAATCTGCATTCAAAAATACTTTCGTTTGATAATTGTTTATAGATTTAAAATAACAATATGCATACCTTATTATTCCATTCTCTAAACCAGTTGCAATAACATTGACAGAAACACCTTCTGGCGCACTGCTATAACAAAGCGATGTTATACGATTTTTGGATAAAATAGAGCCTACAGCCCTTGCATTTATGGTGTAAATTTTCAATTCGGATCGATCGACGGTTACGTTGTTCCCTGACCTAGGAATCTCATAAGTAACTGCTACATCACCAAGTGTTTCACTGATACATAAAAGATGTATAGCGTAACCTTGATCGCAGACTATTGACCTCACATATGTTAAACTGTTTCAAAATAAAAATACATAACAAAATAAAAAAACATATAACGAATCGCTAAAGGTAACATAGGATTTATTTTTATATCATGTACCTGTTTAAATCCCAAATAGTAATGACTCCATTAGCATCACCGGAACAAGCAATACTAAACGCACGTGACAAAGATATTGTTGTCACCCGACTTCTATGTGCTAAAAGTATTGTTGCAGGTGCTAAACTGAATTCGATTTTGCCTGTAGCTCCGATAGTATACGTATGCACTGTAATTCTGCCTGATAAATGTCCGAGCCAGAGTTGTCCACAATCTGGAGTAGAGCCCAATGTCGTGATCTAAATGGATAATTTACGTTCAACATTTTATTTTAAATGAAATAACTTTAATCTTATATATAAACTTGGTTGTATGTTTTTTTCTTTTTGTTTTATTATTAAATTCTTAACGGAGGTGTTTATCACAAGATGTATATATTATAAGATACTTACTGGGTCGAGGCCTGATGATTTAATTAAAGGCCTTGGTGGTTGTTCCTTTTTACATTTTAATCTAACGATTCCATCTGTTCCACTCCATGACACTAATGCAGCACCTAAGACAGACATGCCGCTTAACATACTACCAGCTGCAACAAACAAAAGACTTATAAAAAAATCATACTTATATGTAAAGTTTCGCGAATTGTGTAGAATGTAAAAGTTACAATATAAATAAATAACCTTTCTCTTTAGTATAACTCAGTAGAAGCGTCGTGTAATTAGGTAAGCCAAAAACGTCACCAGTTGCGAGAGGAATTAGAGAAGCTAATGGAGTTTTATGTTTTAACTTCCAACATAATACAGGTTTATTTCCAGGTGCGCCTACATAATTTCCCCATTTTATACCTGCAATTATATCAAACAATTGTAATCATTTAATTTTGTACTCTTGATATTTTTATATCAATATTCATAGTATAGCTTAATAATTTAAATTAGCAAAAAAAAAAGATTACCACTGACTCCTTCGATAACCTGGGGTGTCTGATTAGAGAGCGTTACATTGCCAAGATTTTGAATCAATGGATGAGGAGCTCTAAATAATTGTGCAGGCGTTTGACCATAAGTTCGTACCATCGTTTCCCAGGCTTGACGTTCTAAGGGATCGGCTATTTGTTCCACATCGAATCCATAATAAGTCTAAATAGAAGTAAGCTATTAATAAATATTCATTTGATTATTAATATATATTTATGCAGCGTATAAATTCTATGCTGCAATAATATAGAACTAACGTACAGCAGGATGAAATACATTTATGGCCTCTACCGCCGGTTTTCCTGTCTGTCTGAATCCAAAAACTAGATCAATCCAATACGGTAATACTTCTCTCACAACGTCCGATTCCAACGCGGCTCTATGCGCCAATATAAAAAGACGCGCGTCACCGCCGCACCATTTTGGCAATTCAACGTCTCCAACTTTGTTACCATTTTGTCGAACACCAAAATCGAATCCTGCAATACGAACGTATTTGCAAACGTACGCTATTTTACATTCGCGTTAATTTTTTTCACAGAAAATAATTGTAATGTGTTCTAAATTACCTTCGAAATTTAATAAAAATTCAGGTAAATAGTAGAATTCTGGTATCAATTCTTTCACATCCGTTGTGGAATCGCAACTAGTTAATCTCCATGTGGTAGCTAACGCATGGAATGTTCGATCAGGAATATCAAAATTATTATCTGCAAACAGATATATAATTTTAATAGAAATTTTTTGATTAATATTATTGTAAAAAAAAGGATACATAAAAGTTTCATGTAAGTTGTTTAATTACCTTGATAACATAGGAACATACTAGTGAACGGTGGAAGCCGTACCAAAAAGTGTAATACCGTTCCAGAATTACTGTAATGAGATCCGTAATGAAATGGTCCTTGATTTAAGGCAATCAAATTTAATCCTTCTGTTACAGTTTGCTTCAAGTACTGTATCAAAATATAGTTATTAATGACTATATAAGAGAAATATCAATTAATAATGATAACATATAATTACTTTATAATTATTTTAAATTCTTACATTATAATTATTTATGTAGTGTTGTTCATTCTTTTTATCTTGCACAGCCATCGGTCGTTTGAAATTTCTACAAAATATGTATATATAAATGTATTTAAGAAAAATTATATTTATATTCCATATATTTTCCAGACTATTTACCGATAAATTTTCGGATTGTTCAAGTCTATCTTGTCGCTGACGTAATCCGCCAAAACAAACGGAAATACGGGATACTGCATTAAATCATTATACGAACGGCCCGCTAGTTTGTTTAAGCAAATAATATATTCCCAATTAGTGAGCGCGCCGCTTCTCCACAAGGCTAGAGCCTCTCCCAAATCATCACCGGGGATTCGCCTGGGCAAATTGCAAGCGGATAACTCGGTCGCAAATTCGTCCCTTTCCTTAGATGAGTTGAACGCTAACAAGTACGTTCTGCCGGTAATGAGAAAGATCTCGATGGCTTTCTCTTGCAACTGATATCTTCTTTTGTGTAATTCGCGAATATCTTCGAGACGCCAAGCAGTACCACCAGTTACAGCCAAATCGAAACCACCCAATGCTATCTACAATTAAGAATGATTAATTGATGTTCTGTCGATGAATTATAATTGCAAGAGATAAAGATAAATTGCTTACGTCCGTATGTAATGGCACATCAGGATTATCTGGAACGAAATACACACATGTTTCACCAATGAGAACTTCTCCTGCTAATTCGGCCCTAGGTGTAACAACTTTCGCTTGAGACATCTTACGTATTTTTTCACTCGTGTGTAATCGTTCGATCAAAGCCGTAGTGTTCGCATCTTCACGAGTACTCGTAAATAAATAGGACAACGGCATTTCGATATTGGAAGATTCTATAAAATATAAAATTTAAGATTAAGACAGTATCTTTAATGTATTATATTTTTCCATACATGCGAACGTCAGCGAGAGATGCTAATAAAATATATATAATATAAAAAATAGAGATAATAATAAAAAATATACATCTAAAGATAAATTGTTCATTTTATGATGATATTACGTACCTAAATTATCTTGATGCTCAGGCAAGAAGAACCTTTTATCAATATTCAAATGACATCTTTGAAGCCGAATTCTGACTCTCGCGGGGCCTTCAGTCGGATCCAATTCCCAACTTTTCGGATAGCTATTCGAAAAGTGCCATGGCGCCCATTCATGTGTTAATCGCTTGGCTATATCTCTCCACTTAGCCACCGCCTGAGCCTCTAATGCTCGCATGTGTTTTAACTGTTCCATCAATACCTTGCGCTCACGGTTTTGTTCTTCCACAACCGAACGCGTTACATTCATAGCACTTTCGATTAACTGCTTCGCCAACGTATCAAATCTCTTGCCAATTCTAACATAAAATTATATATATTATATAATTTTAAATTTTCGACCAAACGTTGATTTTATATGATACATACGCATTTACCTTAAAACTGCAGGATAATTGTCGATACAAATATCTCGATCCAGAAGAAAATCTCGACGTAACAAAGCTAATTCATCGTTCCACACTTCCAGATTGGCTTGTTCTATCCCTTTCGCGAGATTCCACACTCGCAGAGCTTCTCTCAGTTCTGCGCACACTCTAGCATCGGCACTGGGCATCTCGTCCCGTTTTTGCAATAAGTCCCAAAAAAATACGGTAAACTTTTGTTCCATCTAGACATAATATTTTAGATAATAATATCGGATTTTGTTCTAATGCATAAAGTACAAATATTAGTTGCTCAAATTAATTAGCACAGATACCTGTGGATGAACTTCCAAAATGCACGATAGGATTTCACGAGCTCTTGGTTCTTCCATTAGAGATCTAATGGCGTACATTCTCGTACTGATACTCTGATATGGCTCCAGCAGCCATATCATAATCTTAGCCGTATATTTTCTTAACGCTGGTCTAACGGACCATGTACTGCTCCAATGATTTTTCTTCTCCAGCGGGTTGCATAAACCGTGCAAAAGAATGGAAAATAATCTCCTCGTTAGCTGCAATTCGTTGACGGATGGTGATGTATCGGCCGCTGTTATAAATTCAACTGCACGTGTCACGATGATACGGAAACGATCGTTCAATTCTCCTTTACCGGGTTCTCGCAGCACCGAGGACGAACTCGCATGGAAGCTACCGTAGCTGGAAGAATGGGATCCATGATCACTCTGCTCGCTAGACGTCGTAAGAACTGAAAAAGTATTTTTCAAATATAAATATAAAATGTGAGTGTTTAAAGCTTTTGCAGACGCTAAAAGTTACCTGAAGTGAAATAAGATGTCGAAGCCAAATAAGAAGCCGTGCTACGTAAACGGAATCCTGAGGGAATCGACAACTTTGTCACGAGTGCGTCCAACTCTCCATCGAACAATGCGACTTGTGCGTCTCTCACGACTGTGCGAATCGCACTCGTACAGCATCGTAGCTTCTCCGATATTTCCATGTAATCAAGTATCACATGTAGATCCAATACCGCTTGTATCTGATGACTGCCGGGTAATTCTAAAAGCTTAGTCGCGATTGTCACGAACAACACATGAATGTCTCGACGAAGGGACATAGAGTTATTTTTATGTGCAGCCCCGATCAAACCTTGCACCAATGATTCGATTAAGCCTTGCTCTAAGAGTACTTTCAGTACATTCGTATTCTGAAAAGTGACAAAAATTAATTTAGTTGTATTTGTCAAATTTGCTGTCATAAAATATATATTTTATTTCCATACCTTTGCTATTACATCAGTTATAAATAATATCAACGGCCTGATTATACTTGAATCAGAATTGAAAGTCTTTGCAATTATCGCCATTAACATTGGCATTGCTGCTAAAGTCGGACTTCGTACAGCTAAATTCTCTAAAGCAATAACTACCGAATCACTCGCAGGATATAAAGCTATTTGATTTCCTAGATGCATGAAATATTTTTGTTTTATAAACTTGTTAACTTCCTCATCACTAGCACGTTGTAGATAGGTTTGTATCACCTAAAAGATATTGGTACATATAAGATATTATGAAATATTTCATTCTCTCCGTGTCTTGAAACGGAAATTATAAGAAATTATTTACCTTGATCAATGCTGTGCGTACGCGGTGATCGGGATCATTGGCTAAAACCAACAACAGTTCAGCTCTTAAAACATGCTTTAGCACTGATCCAACTTGGCAGTCTGGTAACACTCTTACAGCATCTCTCAATAGCAACAGTAATCCTTCGCAGACTAAGCCTTGACAAGCTCTTCTTTCATCTACATATGTTGATTGTCTCTCCTAAGTAACAATGCACATATTTTCAAATAAGTAACATGTAAAATTATATCATATACACTTTTTTCTTATTATTACATTGCTCTGTGGAGTAGATCCATCACTAGCTGCAATTCCAGAGTCTTCTCCACCGCTAGTATTATCTATCAACAGTGTTCTTTGATCTTTTTTTTTGGGACTTCGAATCTTTTGAATCTACAAAGTAAACAGTCGAATATATTTATGCAATTTTTGCAAGAAAATTTCACATACATCTACAAAAATCACACCTGTTCATTCGTTAATGCCTTGTTCAGTTTACTGTTTTCCATCAAGCTTATCGAATCATTAGAAGAAATAGAAGCGTTATCGCTTTTTTTCAAATTTGTTTTTATCTCCGTGAATTGCGGCAACATAAAATAGATATTTTGTCGTGAGTGAGTAACATAGGTCTCCGAAGCTTGATGAACGAGAACCAAATAATCAGTGATGGCGACTAAATGAGCAAACTCCGGTGGTGCACCCATCAAGGCGCGCATCAGTTCCACAATGGCGATTCCAGTATTCGTATCCAATACAGCATTTACTTCTTCGTTTATTTCGTACATGAAGTGTTCCTAGAAAAGCAAGAGATATCACTATGAAATATATACATTACGTATATCGATGTATAATAGCGTTACGTTAAACAGAATATTTAATTTACCTTACACAAAGTAAGGATCGTATCCACAACTCCAACCCTGTTTAATTGAGACGCATTGAATTCACGCTGTGAATGTTGATCTCGCAGTAAAAGTAGCAATGTTTGCAGCAGCAAATTTAAGGTATCGTATTTCGCCCATGCTCTCCATGCAGTAAGTGCGGCTTTGATCAATTCTGGATCCGTGATAACAGCCTCGCAATTCTGAGAAACTGGATTACCACTGCCGACATCTCTGATGATGATCGGGCTGTCGCACGCTGCATCCAGCATCGCCTTCAGAATATGTCTACCTGCGTGGCACCGAGACGACTCTAGAACGCGAAGAACCAGTAATGTCCCGCCATTCGATCGGTATTGATTTAAGAGTTCTGAATCACTACGAACAAGATGCAGGACTGTGGAGAGAGCCAGAGCTTGTTCCTTTTCGGTAGAGTTTAGTTCGACCACCTATACAAGCAGTTATAAATATTTAGATTTGTGAAAATATACATGCATTTCATTTACCTTCTTTTTTCAATAAATTTTTATGCAAAATAGAGATCCTCTTAAAAGGAGAATACTTACCCTCGCAAAAAGATATAAAAATACTGGTACACCACCTATTAAAATCGCTGCAGGTATAAGTCCACGATATTGTTGATTTTCTAAACGAGTAGATACAATCGGAGAGATCGATAAAGGCGGTTGCTGCGACACCCTGTGTTCTGGTGCTGAAACGATTCTAAAACCTGGTTGGCCCGGAAATATATTTCTCACAATAACTAAAAAGATATATCATTAAATGTAATATAATTGATCAATACTATAATAACGTATTGAGTGCCGTGTCATTTACCAGAAGGATTAGCGACGGCTTGAGGATACAGATGTATGATATTTGGATTTTGAGCCTCGTAATTAAGAAGCAAATTGTCTTGCAACTCGCCAAGATGCGAGTTTGTCGCATCCATAACGGCGTCCCAGTCAATTTTCGATTCTGACACCACTGTCTCGACGGCATGTCTCAAATAAGTACCACCATAAGATTTTCGTCGGCTTGAATCGAATTTACCACCTTCTACAAGGCATAAAAATAAAGTATCAAGTTTCATAGAAATTTATATTTATGTAGATAATAATATTTATGTATTGTACTAACCGTATTTTACTTCGCAAATATCATTCAGCGCACCAGACGCAATAAGAGGCGCAAAATCAGGCTTCACAGTGTTTAAGATACAATCCGCCAAGTTGGTGTAATTTGGTCCGAGACTTGTTAAATATAACGCACGTTCTTTCGTGAATACTGGACACCTACGAATAAACGGTTAAAAATTAGACGTAGATATGACTTTAATATATTATATGTGAATTACTATCTATTTAATGTAAAATAATGTACCTAAAAACCATTAAATTTCCGAGATACCATGCGCCAATACTGCTCGACCCGATTTGACCTAATAAAATACATGTAGTACCCGGTTTTCTCATCAATAAACCGTCAAACGGTAATTGAGCATTGATTTCTTTCCAACCGTCTACCCAAAGCGTAACTTCAATTACAGCACTCCGTTTATTCAAGACGGTATCTTTAAAATTTAACGTCAAGTGATGCCAATGTCCTGAGGGAAGCATATCGTTTATGGAAGTTTCGGAGATCGTTCGGTTCAGCTTATCGTCCGGACGAGTGAGTCGTAAAATTAATTTATCTAGAAACAATAGCAATTAATAAAGTCAAAGTAATTTTTGTTTGATTAATAATTCGTTAATTTTAAACAAAAATATTTTACCTGCTTTTAGATCAAGCCACATTTCTAAAACCAACGATTCAAAGCCAATAGACATCAAATGTATTATTGACGTTGGTGTGGGTGGCGACACAGAACCTGCTACAACTAATAATCCCGAGAAAATATTAGATATCAGATTAATTTATCTATGGCATTTTGAAATGTGTATATACGCGTCTTTAAGTCAGAAATAACAAATTTATGCTATCAATAAATAATATTTCTTTCCTCATATATATTAATAAATAAATGCACACAATTAGAGATATTGTAAGAATAATTATAAACGTAATCACACAATAATGTTTTCTACTAACCTTCTCGATTCCAATTGTCAGAAAGAATACCCCAATCGGATAAACTCTCGTTATCTGAGTCAAGCAACGGTGAAGTGTTATAGAGTGTCGCACGACCACCGATAGACATTCCTCTTTCTACTCTTAGCCACATAGAAGCAGAACAACCGTGCAACCATACTGGCCAGGCGAGTTCCGGACCGATAGGTAAACATGTCGCATGTACGGACCACGGACTACAAATTCCTGCCGCGAGATGTTTCTTTCTGAAATTGTTCACAAGGTTCTCAGCCTTCTCCAGATTTTTATGTTGCTCTGTCTTCGGCGATACTTTTATATCAGAATGCACGGGGAACGACAAAATAAAATTAGGTTGAGGTCGTGCCACCAGTACCAAATGATACAACGGCTCCAGCAACGGTAACAACGGTGGTCTTTCTGCTTTAAAAAAAGACAGATATTCCATTAGCTCCGTCGATGAGATTGATTGCGTCGCCAACAATGTAAAAACTTCCAACGCCGCGTGTTGCAAATCTGAAAAAAATATATATTTTCATTAAATAGTATTCTAATAATCAGGAAATTGGTATATTTTCCATATGAGTGCTAAAATTACCTCGACATTGTGGATCACTGTTAATGAATACATTTTTAAAGCCATTTAATATCCTCATAATAGTTCCTGAAGCCGCGAGAGCGGCACAACTTGAGGCGCTTTCTCGACACGTGCCAGCGATTCTTCGTAATCCACTAGTTGTTATCGAACTTCTTTCTAAATCTAAACCTCTACAAAAAAAGCTTCATAAAATAAAGTAATAATAATATGTTAATATATATATCAAAGCTCGGGACCTTACTGTTTGCTGAAGTGAATTAAAAGATCTATGGCCAACGAACATAAAGCAGGATGAGCATTAGCATGACCTCTCGGCTCTACCACAAGTCCAAGAGGACTGCTTTTCTTGGAGATATTGTTGTTGGAACTCTTTTCAGGTATTTCGACATCCGCTTCGTATCCATCATCAGCGGTTACGTATTCACCGGTACTGCTATCTTCGGCGCTGTAATCCGGTGGATTCTCTAACGACAAAGTTGGTAACTGTAATAAAAAAAACGTATTATTAATAAAAATATTTAAATATAATATATAAAAATATTTAAAATTTATTAATTTTTCACAAATTGATCTAGAAATTTAAAAAATAATAACACGTACTCTAGGACGCGGTTGTTGAGGTATGCTATTTTCTTGCGCCGGCTTCAGCATAGATACTTTCAATATCGCATCCACTATCACAGCTACTCCACGACCGAGTTTCATTCCGGTATTCATTAATGATTTTCTTAGTTCCATGATTATGTCACAATCATCTGTATCGCAAAACACTCTCGTTATATAAAATCGGTAAAAATAAAATAAAATTTCAATGCAGCAAATAATAAATAATGTATATAATTATAATAGACAACCGCGATTTCAGGAATGATGTTTATCATCTGTCTACGTTCTCTGAACTGTTTTTCTGCCAAGCAAACACGCGAAATATCTTTGGATTATAAATCCCGCAGCTGCTACAGCGATCGATATATACATATGTATACACATATGTAATGGACATGTATGTATATTACACATATGCTTATTAATCACATTCATCATAGTATGAACAATACACTTACACAACGGAGATATTAAACAACACGTAATCAGGGCCTCGAAGAGTTTATGTGCCGATTTGCCAGTATCTAAAAGAGCACAATAATTTATCAATACATAATCATTCTTTTAGATAGTTATTATCGCTCCATAATCATATTGTACAATTACCTTCAATACTATCCGTGGCAAGGCCTATAGTTAACAGCCTGAATAAACGCAGCGATTTTCTGGATACTGGATGCGCGGATAATTCGATGCGAAATTTCGGGCTGCACAAGGCTACACCTGCAGCAGCTCTCCATGCTATGCTAGCTTGATATAAATTGAATTTCTCGAACGACACGTCCGTGTCGTCGCACACTTCAATAACTTGCTCTATAAGAGTATAAAACTTCTTAAATGAATTCGAAATTACTACAGTATCAGTCTTATTCTCTAATTGTTCATGGTGAGTATCGTCATTTTCAGGTAGTTGCGGTAATGTTTTTGTATTATCGAGACTTTTAATTGCTGTCTCATCGGTTTTTACAAGAGATAGGTCAACTTTCTGATTGTCAGAACGCCTGTCAAATGTATCTCTGTTCTCGTCTCGCTGATTCATATTTTCTTCCAGTCTCGGTTTCTCGAAACATCGTAAACAATTCAATAATTCGTTCGTCTCTTTATCGAGAGATTCAAAAAGAGACTTAGTCGCGAACGACATCTCGATGCTTTCTAAATTGTCCAATTTCTCACGCATCTTCCAAATCTCTATAATTACAGTGACCTCCAAAAGGGCATAAACGCTTCTAGTGAACGCCACATTTGCCATCAAGGGCAATATCTCGCGCAATCCATTTATCACCATAAATTTCTCGCACATGTGCACGTTCACGATTAAACACGACATAACGGACATGCAGGACTGCAAGAGAAACTTCGCTGTTACGTTGCTGTTATCGATTGCGTAACATTCTTTAGCACGTAGAAAAGCTGGATAGAAGACTCGAAAAAGAAGCTGTTCCCTTACGTGAAATCGGGAACCAGATGTAACTTGCAGCAGATGCGCCATGACGATGTAACAAAGTTTCGGATCGCTAGGACACAGTAAATCGACGTACATCTCCAGAAAATTCCACGAATAATTTGCCGGCCTAACACAGGTGTTGCATGCGTCTGTTACTGGAAAAGCGCCAAGCTCTTTAAAGAAAATACATTCGAGAAATGCTACAGCAGGCGCATATGTCGAAAATTCGCGGTTTTTTAGAAATGCAACCATACTCGAAATGAGTATCTCGGGTGGGAAACAACAGCATGTACCCGCAGCGGTGGTGATCTTAATCAGTCTCACTTGCAGTTCGCTCGCAAACAGATGAGACTTCTTCAATAAACTCATGAGGGTCGCGAATAGTGAGGAAATGCAACACATCTGTTTATCAGCGACATCAACGATCGATTGGGAATATGGTACTCCGAGTACGTTCGAATGATGATAACTTTGAATGTTGTCGATGCAGGATCTGTGCTTGGTCCTGTGGCATTGCATAGCGTGTGAAAGATCGCGACGAACACGCTTCAATCCACTGGTCAACGCACCTATCATGTCGATTATTTTCTTAGCGCGTACTATCGATTTCGTTGCATCAATACTGGGCAGATCGACGATCGCGAATATCGTTCTCTCGACGAGTTTACCATCCTGGCTCTCAATGAAAAGACGGAACAATTCGAGGAAATCCGATAGCTTATCGACGTTGCCGCTGCGCTGATGTAACAGGCAATAAAGAAAAGTAACAATCCCGTAGATGGTGGCGAAAATAAATTCCTGCAATAGCGAACCTTCCTCTGGCTCCAATACGTTTACCGGTTTACTGCAAGCATCTTCGAGCAATCTCAAAGTCATCGGTAGCAGGCCATTGTGAATCACCGCTGTGGTAGGTTCGTCAGCTCTCAAAGCGCGTTCCAGAGCCGTTAACATCAACCTGGCGGCCGCTGCTTTCAAAGTGACGCATTCTGTACCAGTCAAATTATTGCCGTCTATGCCAAATTGTAGCGACCACAACGTGTCTAGAGCAAACTTCAAAACCTGCACAGCTGGTGTTTGCTCGGCGGGCGTGTCATAGTCACGTAAACCCTGTAACAGCTGTATGATGAGCAAACTAATTTCAAAGTTACTGATCTCTGCATTCAGTACATCTTGGATTCTCTCGTCGACATAATCACGCGGTGTTTTTCTCACAGGACGAGGTGGCAGCTCATATAATTCGGCCTGCCATTTCTGTTCCTCGTCACTTCTGACAATTGACGTAAAATATTCAAAATCCATCGGATTCAAACGAATCTTCAGAGTGAGGGAACGCGCTGGATCGATGCCGTCTGTTAATAGTTCAGACTCGCTACTTGTCGCGTTCTCGGGTGTATTGCGTCGAGATTTTAGAATCGATGACGATTTCATCTGCTTGGGATTGGATTGTTGAGACTTTGCAGCGTCAGCGATGGATCGTCTGCAAGCAGACCTTCTACGTGGAGGTGCATCGCTCTCGTGAGAGAAACCTTTCGTCGTCTTGCGTTTCGCATGCAGAACGATGTCTACTGTGTCAATGATATCATCGTTACAATGAAATTTCACGTACTGATTGCGTGTTGACGATCCAACAACGACAGTTTCACCATCGGACTTTTGCGATGTAGTCGACAAGCTAGTTTTTCTTAAATCGACAGCCCCCTGTTGAAACGCAACTGGATAGAGAGCGACCAACAACGTGACCAGCTCGCGACCGCAAGATAAACCGCGCACACCCAATAGATGTAGCACTGTGAGATAACGCCAACCGCGATCCTGCACCAAATACTTTCGTAGACTGACCAGCTCGCTGCCATTGTTCCTCTTCCCACACAGCTCGTGTACATCCGAAAGTAATTCGCAGGCCACGAGAGTCGATACGCCGCCGTCACCGACCGAACTAATATCAATACAAGTATATAAATTTGGTGTACACTTTCTTTTCATAATCTTACTCAACAATAGAGATATGCGCGTTATCTGATACAAGTTATCAATGATACAATCAATGATTACAGCTCACATATATCTATTATTTTTAGTAACTCACATGATATTGTCTTCTAATAGCTTTTTATGTTATATAGATGTATATTGCAATCAACTATTAAATTTAATCGGATATTTAAAGTATTTGAATAATTTAAAATTAAATCAAATAATTTTAAATTGAATAATTTTTGATTAAGATAAACGAAAAATAAAATAAAAACAATTAAGTAAAACGTCAATAAAACTACAGCTACTATAAAAATTGTCTACCGCAAAAGCGTAATCAAATACTCATAATGTGGTTGAGTAAAGTGTGGTTGAAATAAAGTTGTAAAAATAAGCGTATAATCGGATATGTTCTCGAGAAAGTGTCGCGCAATAAACTTTACAAGATTTTATAATTTCTATATAAAATAATAAGTACATTAATGTAAAATGATATGAGAAATATATTTACCAGAAAGATAGAACATCTTTTATGTCCTTGCCTTCCTTAATTTGCGCGAGAAATTCCGCCAAAAATATATCAAGCCAAGATGATTTCTGAAACACATTGAGATTAACGCTGATGAGCGTAATCATTGTCAACATTTCAAAGATATTACATGTATCGAAATGAGCAGATATCATTTGTAAAGAAAAACATGCGTACATAACATAGAAGCAGTTAGATATGTAAAATTCAAAAACGCAATTAGTATTGTCGCTAATTACGCGTAATTTGTGATACCGCTTGTAAGAAAAGGTTGAAATATCGTATCATAAAGAGGAAACCGATGGATGCGCAACCATGCATTCGAGATAAAAAAGAAGAAATTTTGCTCTTTACTTGCCAAAGTTAGCAAAAATAATTTGTCCGCATGCGATACACTAATTAACATTGATAAACATAAAATAAAAAACATAATGTTATTGCAAAATGACATACTTGTAGCGCACGGTATTTGCTGATGCAATTTTTATTAATAAAAGGCATTAAATATATAAAAATGATTTTTTTTATACTTTATATTCCCTAACAGCACGCATGTTCAATAAAAGATGTTTTTAAGATATCCATAAAATATTCAAGTTTTAAATATCCTGTGGATCTCTTATAAACATCTTTTGAAGATGTGTGCTGATAGGGATTCTTCGTGAACGGAAATTGTCTAAAAAGTTCTTTTTTAATATGTATGATAAATAATCTGTTTACTATTATATATAATCGTGCAATCGAGCATATGTTATCGATTCGCAATGGAAATAATCATTCACAATAAAACATATATGCTTATTGCTAAAAAGTAATAAATCAAAAAATTTATAATTAATTCATTAGACCAAAAATGAAAAATTCAGAAAATTGAATGAAATAATTTGTTATTGATGATAACAATAAAGCATATATATATACAGGATTGGGAAGTAACGCGTTACTTGTAACGCCGTTACCATTACAGTTACTTTTATCATTACTTTTTATGTATAGAATCTATTTATGACATATTATATTTTCTATTTTCGTATATTCTAATCTACAATTATCAACAGATATCCATATAGGTCCGTATTCAAAATATGCTAACATCTTTGTAAGCGCGTTCTGAATACGGACTATAATTATGAGAGTACAAAAAATATATCGTGTATTTGACTATAGTTATAAATTTAATGCAAACTAAAATTTTTTTATTTATACTTTGAGTGTTTTAACATTTTGTCCTTATTATTTATGGTTTTACAAATTTAAAATAAATTATAAAAGTATATTTTTTATTAAATTTTTAATCTTGTTTTAACATTACAAAAGTAATGAATAGTTTTTAACGATAACTAGTTACTTTTGATAATAAATAATGAATAACGGTAACTAGTTACTTTTTAAAAATAGCTTTCCCATCCTTGTGTGTATGTGTATATATATATAGTCTCAATTTTCCCCTACGAAATATTGACAAAGCAAAGCGCGGAGGTAACTTGTAAGGCATCCGTTCCTTTCGTAAACTATAATATAGAAGTCTATGGAAATAATCTAATTATAACGGAAAGCAATAGGCTTCGAACTTCAGTTATTGTTGCACTTAAATAGTAAATTATTATCGCGCTACGTATAATTAAATCGTATAAAATGATATTCACATAAAGAAAATTTACGTCAGAATTTTATTGTAAATAAATAGTCGAATTTTAAATGACGAGAATTTATAAAAAGCAATATAAAGAGCAAGAAATAAACCATAATGAAGAGGAATAGAGAAAAAACCATTAATCTAAAAAAATCACCTCGTAACTTTGGGGTTCAGCGTGAATGAAGTGGTCCCACAAAATTTGCAACTTATTGACCGACACTTTAGACATCCCTGGACCCCGTTGTTCGTCACGCTCCTTCTCGTCCTCCTCTTCTAGATCTTCGGTCTTCAACCGCGCATCTTCTTCATAAATCGTCACTTCATCGAAACTCAACCACGCGCACAAGGTATCTTCATGTTGTTTCTGACGTGCATCCTTCAACCAAGTAACTTGATCATCTGAAATACCAAGATTTCTTAGTAAACCGATCATGCTTAGTAAGCCGACACGCGTTGATATGCATGATTGCTATATATGTCGTCTACGTCAATTGAAAACTAGATCCAGATTCTGACAATTAGCTTTTCTTTTAATAAATCACAGATTTTCGCAGATGCATCGTCAAATATACATATGTTGTGAATACATGGTATACAAATAATAGACAATACGTCGAACATTTTATCGAAACTCGGAGACGAAAAATCATGTGTCAACATTTTCACAGAAAAAAGATAATCTGTTTTAGTCAATTCCATCTGATATCTATCTTTCGATAGAAAATATCACGACTTTGACGCAACATTGCAGCACATTGTAGATTCTGATCCTGAGTATCAAACGTGTTTGTCGAACGACTATGACTTACATAACATCCCCACGTATTCCCCGCGATTAATCACTAGTTCGCAATCTTCCGCAGGAAGCTCGAAAGCTTCACGAAACAACAAAGAGCAGTAACATCGGTTTTATAGACTCCTCAATAACACCACTGTCGTCACTATTATCAGTATTGCCAAGAAACTCGCCACTACCGTCGCTACCACCCATTCCAAAGCGACACGAGCCATATGAGAAATCATCACTACAAGCGCGACCCAGACACGACCTGGTCTACCACTACTAGAAGGTTCTTATCTGTGGACTTGCTTCATGCCGGAGATGTTGACTCGTTATCACTTCTCGGAACATGTGACAATCCGCTCATAAATTCGATCAAACGACTAATCTGAAAAAGCAAAACCACTCCTCTCTGATAAATTTTTCTCCTTAATTCAAATCTGTTCTAAACAGTTCTACACAATCAAACATATCATATCTTGTTGCTTTAATATTAATAGAATTCGACTTGTTTCGATATTTTTGAAAACAGGAAATGAAAGATAATCCAAGCCCCTTCGCGCAGGTTTTTAAGGCAATGAATTTTTTTTCTTCCACTCGCTATATATTCGATCTTCAAGTCTAAGAATTGAGAAATAGATTTTAAAGATTTCGTTAGATATATACAGATATATGTAAAAAATACAACTACTGTATTATACTAAAGAGTAACAATTGTCCTCTTATTGCGATATATTTTGGCGTCATAATAAATCTAAATTCACAAGAACCCGTGACTTTTTTCGAGTAAATTATTACTTTATAAAAAATATTTTAGAGTATACCGAAATAAGTACGCTAAAGAGAAAAAAATAAAGTAAGCCTGGATAAACGATTCACAATCTCTTCTTAACTTACAATATTATGCAAGATGTATAAAAATCGAGTTTAATCTTAATGATCCTTTGACGAAAAAGTTAGAGCCAATTTTTAATTAAAAAAAACCAACAGAGATTATTACATTAGATTATTCGTGATTTTGTTATTTATTAGTTTTTCTGAAGAATTTAATGTCTGAAAAATTCTATCTTTAATTGTTAAAAATTATTTCTGCAAAAAATCTGTTGTTACACAATTTGAATCATTTATTCAGGAACACTTTTTACGAAGCTTATATCGTTATGTTATCGATAATACAATAATGAAATTTACTTGATCCAACTCTGTCAGCTTTAAGTTATTAGTGCATGCAGTCCTAACGCAGTCTATCCGCGCGCTTCGATGAACGAGTACACACTCTTCCTGCTTCTTACACAACTTCGTGTCTCCGGCTCGAATCTCCTCAGTTCTGGGTGGCGTCGTGTACTAACTATCCATAACAAGGAAGGGGAAATCCACAGTCGAGCCTCCAGCTTCTCCAATCGGTTTTCCTCCACGATGAACAAGTTGTAAACAACACAGTGCGTTGGTCTCTCTCCAACCTATCGAGAAATAAGAATGCTACGTAAACGTGTGATACAGGCGATAACAGGCAATTGATCTCCGAAAGACAGTAATAATAATTATCTTAATAATTCGCGATACAACGCTCGCTAATCGCGATACATTGTGATAATCTACCCTGGTAAAAAAATCTCATAATTTCCTACAAAATTAGGAAGTTTTCATAATTTAAATTTATAAAGAATTATGAAAAAAATATCATATTTATTTATGGTTTTTAATATTTTTAAGAAATTAATATTCTTTAGAAAATTATAGAATAAGAAATTTTACATTCAGAATATTTTACATTTATATATAAGATTAAATTAATTTTATTACTATAAAAGATGCTTGTCCTTGTACCGTTAAGTAAAATGTATTCAAAGATTTATTTATCGCTAAATGTTCTTCTAAATGTACACAAACATGTATAAAAGTACTTATAAAAACATTTAACGATAAATATACGGACCATATTTATCATTTATCATCAATTTTTACTAAATATGATAGATAAAGTTGAAGATAATTAATCATTAAAAGTTAAAGATAATTAATCATTAATCTCTTTTCTCTTGACCATTAATCTTTTTTTTTTAATTATTCAGATTCAATTTCGTCAATAGTGATTGGCATTAATCTTAATGAATTAAGAATTTTCCTCTTCTAATTTTAGTATATCATAAAAATAAGAGAAAAAGTGTGTGATAATTGATTTCCAACGTTCTTTCTTTTTTTTTCTTCCAACACATCATCCTATCCAGAATATAATAAATTGATAAATACATTCTTTTTCTTATGAGGCTTTATTGCGAATTATATTTTCGTACCTACAAATAATGGTACCGTCTTATTAAGATACAATGGACACAGTCCGGGATCTAACTCTTTCTTCTTGCAATGTTCAATAATCCTCATAAGCGCGGTAAACAATGTGATAATCGCGAACATATGCAAATAATCGAGAACATAGTTCAGTGGACAACAGCCGCGCTACGTGATTGTCGATCAATCTTTAAACTCGTGCAGTTGGTCGATTATTATGGTGACTGATTATCTTAATGGAATTGTACGCTCAGTCGTGCTTTAATTAGTCCCTCTTCCCTCGACAATGCGATAATGATTATAAAACACAGTAATTTTTCAATGTCCGTCTAAATGAAATAAAATTATCACAGGCTGGTGATAAGACATTTCTCTGCAAGAAGGAAGATTATTGTCGCCTCTTCAATGATTTATGAAAATCTAGAGATAGTGAAATATATATATATATATATATTTACATCAAAATATAGTTAAAACTAATAAATAGAATCCTTAGATAAAAGTCCAACCAAGCGTTACACATTGATAGTAATATAATTTTATTTTAAAATTGATGGTGGGACGTTTCAAACATTCAGGTGTTGGCTCTTCAGCCACAAATAAAATTAAAACTAAATTTACATATTTAATCTATTTTTTCTTTGTTCAATAGTGAGAACTATTTGTTTAATTTTATTTTTATCAAGAACTCTAGAAAAATACTTTATCAAAAATAAAGCCAAAACTCTCAACAATTAATAAGTGTCCACCAAGTGAAACGTCAGTTTCACACACACGGCTAACTATTTACAAGATAAAAAACAAAATTATCAAAAAAAGAATTTTCGAAAAAAATTCCCTGAAGCTCAATAAAATTCCATAAGACTTCACTGATTTTTCCAGATATAAAAAAAATCCCTGAATATTCCCGGTTTTCTATGTTTTTCCAGAGAGTAGACCCTGGGTATTAATTGATAATTTTATATATGTTTACAATTCAGGCATTGTATCGAAAATGTAAATATATATAAAATTATCAAATGAATACCGACATATTGCAGATTATTTATTTTTAAAAAATAGTAAATATCGTAATGAAATTCTTACAATTTTAATTATTGACTACAATGGATTGGACTGAATGGTTCCTAGATTGACGAACAAAAAAACAACATCAAAAAAGGTTTTTATAAAGTTAAGGAAAGTGCGGCAAAAAACAAAACAAATAATGGATTAGAATCTTGCAAATGACCAATAATCATAAGTTAGATATATGTAAATTTAGTTTGAATTTTATTTGTACTGAGGAAACACATGTAAATGTTCGAAACGTTTCGTACTATCAATTGTAAATGTTAATGACGAAATAAACAATTGTAAAATAAAATTGTATTACCATCAATGTTAACTCTCGGTTAGGTCTTTATCTAAGGATTCTATTTATTAGTTTTAATAGCTTTAATAATAAGAAGCTTATTAAAATAATTTTAACAACATATAGAGAAAGAGTTGTTTAGTTTAATTAAATGGATATAATCTAGTGCGTTCAATCTTTGGATCTCTCTTTCGATGCAGAAAAATAAAACTTACATATCGATTTCCAATACAAAGAGATTTCGATAAAAATTTTCACGTATTTGCACAGCATTCGAATTCATAAATAAGCTTATATATACAAGTTAAACTAATCCTAATACAGTTTAATCGTGTTGACGAGCCTTACTTTCTTCGCATTTTATAATTACTTTATCATTACGCGAATTTTTCGTGATCGAGCGCGACGCCGATAAACAGCGAATCACCAACGATGATAACGACTGACCTTCGTTACTCCCGTTACAAAGTTGATAATTAAAAGAACACATTTATTACTCGCTTTTTTTATGTTTACCTCCTCCGTGCCGCGCCAAGTGTATTTTCAACTTATTAAGTCATGTTCCCGCCATCCATCTCACTTATGCGAAGTCAGTCCTTATTTCTCGATTATAACTTTCAAAGATTTGTTCTCATTTTACTTTACATTCCTCTATATTACGAAACTCAAACATGCATCAGTTCCATTTCAAATGCAAGAATGCGAAAAGTGCTAAAATCAACACATCTTATATTTTATTCAGATTTTAGAGGTGTCAGATTTATATATTTATATATTTATATATTTACTATAGATACTATTTATATATTTACAAAGTACTAGTATATATATATATATATATATATATATATATATATATATATATATATATTTTACGAACATACATAATTATTATTATGCAGAAAGTATGTATACAGCAAAAGTGTAAAAATAGTTGCTGAAAAATAGAATACCTTTGTCTTATGATTTTCACTGCATAAAGATGATGAAAAGATTGAGAAAGATTTAAGAGCTCAAGAAATAATTTCGGTTCTATATATATATTAGTTTCTTTTTTTCCTGTTGCTTTTCAAACATATACATATGTATCCCATTCAACGTGCAGAAAAGCAGAGAAATATATATCAAAGCACAATTAAAAATAAGCCTATGTGCGAAATTCAATCCTAAGAACAAATATTTTTTTTTTTCAACTACACTTTCTCTGTAGTTGTGGAGATTTTTATTATTCTTTATTCCCGCGAATATTTCACTTAAAGTGCAGAAAGTGTGACACCGTGCGACCGAAGAAACAGACTTTACATGCAGGTGAAATCGGTGATTTTCAGGACGATGATCGTCGACACGAGAAATTTGATATCGCGACCGATCTGTCAGTCGTCGATCGTGCGATGTACGTACCTCGTTCAATGCGACATTACTCGCGCCAAGTTAAACCCATGCAACTGTCAAGCACATAAAACATGGAACAACAACACTGACTTCATCGCTGCTCCCAAAAACAGCGCCACCGTCTGATCTCGCAAGCTGCTTGCGCGAGATTCAAAAATCCTCGACGCTTTCGGGTGGGTTCAAAAATTCTACCTGTAGGTAAAGTAGCGTTTAATTGACCAATCAGGTCGAAAGAAGCGAACATTTATTTGTCCCGATTGGTCAATTTACTTTAGCCACGGATAGCATTTCTGAACGCACTCCTTTGTCACTCCTGTTTCCATCAGCATCAGGATCACGAATTTATAGACGCGAGACAAAATTACACGCACACGTTTGTATTCGTAGGTAGAAGCACGTATTATTTTCTCGAAAGCGGAGTAAAAGGATGGTTGCAGTGCTGTTACGTGTTCCTGTTCCCGGACCTTTTTGATCACCGCTCCATGTTGCCGATCCTGCCGGGTAGAAAGACGAAAACGTTGAGGCGCGGTGCGCAAGGGCCGGTTCACGCGTACATATGTCAGTGTGAAGGGCCGTCCCGTTGGTCTCGTCGATGACGAAGTATGACCGTCTGGGAGAGGCTGCGTAATCCGTGCGGCTGGCGCGCGGGTGCCAAACAGATCTCCGTGGACGCGATGCTGCCGCTGCTGGTGGTGCCGACCCTGGCGGTGATCGCCGCCCAGGCCGTCCTCTGCACAATCGTCGTGTTCCTGGCGACGCCGATCCTCGTTTACTATCTACATCACAATTTCCTCAGGTTCCTGCTGCGCACCAAGTTCTTCCTCATGTGGACGATCACGAGCGTGCTGATGCTGATGCTAGTGTTCGAGCTGAGCGTCGTGCCACTGCTGGAGATCCTGCCCGAGGAGAACCTCTTGTTCATAATGTGCGTCGTCGGTGGCATATGGTGCGGTTACAGAGCTAAACTGAACGCGGATTACGCGGCGCAGGAAGGCGCCGTCACCGTGCAGGGCCTGGAGTTGGGTGAGGGCAGCGGTGAGCTCTGCGCTACTTGCAGAAGAAGAGCGCCGCCCAAAGCTCATCACTGCCGCTTGTGCCAGACCTGTATACTTAATAGGGAATATCATTGTAAATGGTATAATATATATATCTTTTTTTTTTAAATCATTTAAAATTATACACGTAATCCTCTAGAATTTTGTATGTGACTTTTTTGTATTTTTCAGGTTGGATTGCTGTATAGGTTCTAGTAATCTAAGATGGTACTTAGGTTGTTTATTCTTTTCTGCAATCGCTTTCATTTACGGTTCCAATTTAACTATGACCAGTGTTTGTCATCCATTCATACTCGTCGGTACTGTACTTCTACCAGATGACTGCAGCGATGTTTATCACCAATTAGAGTATGTATTACTTTATTGACTATATACTTTTACGCTGATAATGTTAAACGTGCGACTTTTGAAATTATTCCATAACAAAATTATAAGCAAACATTTTTATCACGAATGCAAAAAATATTATTGAGTGTCACTGATATCAAGGAGCTTGGTAAGCTGGAAAGATACAGAAGCTCTAGAAAACTTAATAAGATAATGATAATTGTCGAGTCTACAAGAATCAGTATCATAAATATTGCAATATCTCTTATTTGCTTTTCGATATATAAAAGTTTGACAGATAACTTGTCGCACAACTGTTCGCTCATGTTGTCCGAGTCAGCCGATATGTAATAATGTGCATATTGTTTTAGTATCGCCCTTTGCTTCGTCTCTGCTCTCTACAGTCTCCTCGTCGGCCTAGTGCTTTTTTGTTATCTCATGTACCACCTATGGCTGCTTTCCCTCGGCACAACGTCGAATGAACGACGATTAGATGCCGGAAGTCAGTACGATCATGGAATGATAAAGAACGTATCTCGATTATTTTGCTGTAAAACTTAATTTTATAAAAAATCTCAGGTCACTTGAATGTATTTTGCACAGTGTATTATACTCTGTACGAAAGATATAATGAAATCAAATTCAGCAAACTAGAGAAAGGTAAGGCCAAAAAATTTGTCACGGCGCTAAGTCATACGTCGATGTTGATACATTCATGTACAATAGAGGATCGGAATATAGTCATTCATATCGGTTTAATCCATCTATTTAATAACACAATTCATCTATTTAATATATTCTAATATTTATATGTTCGCAACAATTCATAACTGATGCGAAGTACAATATGTACGTTCCTGTAACGTTGTACATGTAAGATCATTTTTGACATATCACGAAGCACCAATTTTCATGAGACTCATTATTACCTTTAATGTATGAATGTGCATACCATTTGTATATTTATTGTAACTGTGATAAAGTGGCCATTGTATGAGTAATATAATGAATAATACTTAATCGATTACAATGGATACTGGAGTATAAATCCAAAGTAAAAAAGAATCTAAATACAAATATGTATAGAGTGTAACAATTGACATTTTATTCTGTGTAAAAAATGCTTTATCTTAGTTATATTTAGGAATAAGACTACTCTCTATACCTCATTCAGATACGAGGCCAACGATTGTCGTACAGTATTAAATCTATATTATCTTTAAAATTCGTTACTAATCTTCTAATATTACACCTCTTTGTCTGGGATCGAAGTCCGGAATTACTTCTTGCACTATTTCCCGCCATGTGTTTTTTATTCGTTCGCTTTCCAGAATATCCGGCACTATTTTTGGATATCTTTTCCACATGTTGAAGTACTTTGCTTTCAATCTTTCTTTGTAATGATCTAAAGTTAAACGTTCAGTCTTCAATCGTTCAGCTTTATATTCCACAGTTTTTATCTTCCACAGTTTGAAGCATTTGTTTTGTAATCTCATGTCGGAAAAGTCTTTAGCTACTTGTTCTTTTCGTCTCTCTTCTTTCGTCATTTCCTTCCACTTTTGTAACGCGTACCATAATAAATTCCTGTTGTACATTGATATAACTAACTCGATTTTAATTTGATTTTGATGTTCTGTTTCTAGCTTCCACCTCATGAGTGTTTTTTGCAGTAAACATCGTTTGTAGTGGTCCTCAGCTTTGTTTATGTAATTATTTTTCATTTCAATGAGTGCAATAAACGGTTCCATTATATATCGTCGCAGTAAGTGCTTGCGATAAAATTCTTCTGCCATGGCATTCAGTTTCTTAGATCTTTCTATTTCCCACGCTCGTTGCTGTTCTCGTTCTTCACGCATTCTTTTTGCTTCACGCAAGGCCTGAGGACAAAATCTTACATAAGTAAATATGCGGGTACATTTCTAAAATGTATAAGCGAAAACAAAATACTTTATAAAATACAAAGTATTGTATTAATATGTAAAGAGGTTTATTATACGATATAACATTTACTAGAAACGCGTAGGATTCCTCGCGAGGGATATAATTTTGTTTGCAAGGTAAAAACTGTGTGAGAGTCAAGTGTGTACGGTATACCTAGTACGATATTAATATAGTTTGACCTCTCATATTATCTGACCTCTTGTTGCGATCTTCTCCTCTCTTGCTCCTCCTCTCTCCTGGCGACTTCTACTTTCCTCCTCTCGTCCTCTAATTTCTTCTGCCGTGCTTCTTCACGTAATTTTATTCTGTTCCTCCTTGCTTCAGCCCGCGCTAAGAATCTAGGTGGACTTGGCACCCGTACCGGTGCTATTAAAGACTTGTCTCTGTTAGTTAAAGAAAATAAAAAGAATCATGTAAGGAAGCATTAAAATATGTTTATACTACTTGCATTTAATTTACTGTGACGTAAAATATTAGACTCAAATGTATATCTCTTTAAGATTTCACAAGCCACACATATTAAAATCAGTTAGTAATCAACGGATCCACTTTAATGTTGCTTGCAACAGTAGTTTATATCAATATCTTTATAGTGTCTTCAACATAAAGAAACATTGTACATCTTATATGAAATGTAAAGTTAATTTAAAAAGATGTAATTTAAGAATCAAGAATTTATAATTGATTCTGCAATTATATCTTTTTAAGATAAAAAATTTATACGTGTTTTTTAAATTATGTCTTGAAATTTATAATTACAGGACTACCTGTAGCCTGCTTGTCTCATCAATTGTATCAGAGTTCTCCTGGTTTGCTGACCACAATGCGTCAGGGTCTCCTTGGCTGCATTTATTGTATCTTCACCAGCTTTTATTATCTCCTCTTGCATCTCTTTCAGCTTCAGTTCCTCGATGATCTTGCTCTGCTCAGCCAATTTCATTCTCTGCTTGTGGATGATTTCTTTCTGAGCGTTCAGTCGATTCTGTGCCGGCGATTCGATGACGAATGGCCTAGTAGGAGTCTTCTTCCTTACTTCGGTGTCTCTCGTATTCTGAAGAAATCCCTTCGACTCTGTTTTCTGGAACTTTGTCAATTCTTTTTGCGTTTCCGTGATGGTATCGATAAGTATCTCAATCTTACGGACGTCGGAATTTTCTGCCGCTTGTTTTCGTCGAATCTTCGCCTTCTCTACATGCCTTCTCCATATGCGGATACATGATTTTAAATTTCTTCGGGATGCGATGCTTTGAATATTGGTCTTGATCTCGCGAAGACGTTGCTTATTCTGCGCGTTCTCACGAAGAGCCTCAAAGCATGATCTCAGAACATTTAATCGATGCTCCTCCGATTCGTAATTTGATTTATCCCTGATAGTCACCTTGATATTACCAAAAGACACTCCCTCGATCTTATTTATCGAACATTGCTTGACATCTTTCGATTCAACGAAGGAAACTTCCGCGATTGCTTGTTTGATTTTTTTTTGACCGACTGTCACCTTTTGCTCGGCCGTTTTGCTTCTTGTTTTATTAATAAGAGCTCGCTATAAAAATTTTTCACGCGTTTATTAATAAATATAAATATATATTTTTAACTTGAGTAATTAAGTATATTTAAGATAAAACTCGACGAACAAAAAAAATGATATGATTCGTCTTTATTAAATAATTAATTTTTATCAACTTTACCTCGACTTTACTAGATGTTCTCCAAAAATTTTCGTCATTTGAACTAGCTATATTCTTTTTGCTGCACAGTCCGCAAAATTTAGGACGAGACTTTTGCAAATTTTGCTCAAATTTGTGTAATTCCCTTTGAATGAAAGCCTGTTCTTTTTTCAGTTGCAATTCCTTCATTGCGTCCTCGGTTAATAATCTGTAACGGACGCATTAATATCCGTTTAATTTATTTAAATAACTTAATTACTGTTTGCATCAATAAATTATGAGATTACATAATTTTATTTATCTGCGATAATAAAGTTGAATAAGTAATAAAATCATAAAAAAAATTAGAAAACATATTTATAAATTATATTAAATTGAAAAACACACACACACATACTTTCGGGCCTCTGCTTGTATAGAAGACTTTGTTTGAAAACTTGTAAAATTTTCGCGAAATATTCGATGCCTCTCATCCATAATAAGATTTGGATCTGGAAAGGGTTTTCTTTCGTCCTCTAACATTCGACGTTTCTCAGATGGCTTAAAAATCGTCACCTTCATCATCTCGTCCATTATTTTATTTGCTTCGTCAAATTGCACCATGTTTGTCAAAACGATTATTAATAATTATCGTGTATATCTACATTCTACATTGATCAATTCATATCGTGAACTATGCTAGCGTTTTGTTTATGCGTGTCTGTCTCTGTTGTTAAGGTAAGTATCAGTTCCCCAACCCCAAGTCAATGTCCCATGTCCCAGCCCCCGTTCATGAGTATAACGATAGCGAAGCAAGGGTAGAAGTGAAAGTTGGGCGAGAGGAGGGTGAGAATAAAACGCTGCTGTGAATATTAGTCTGTACAATGTATTATTATTTTTGCCACGATAAATAAAATAATTTAAATTATTTTTTTAATTAACTATATACTTAAACATTATATTGTACAGTATGTTGTAATTTTGAATTCATAATAAAATATTAAATTTCATAACTTGTGTCAATTTTCAAAAAATGTAAGTTTATATAAATAATAATAACTTTAATTATTCAGTGTTTTTGTAATTACAATGCATAATATAAAATTTTATATATATATATATATAATATAAACTTATATAAAATAGAAAGCAAAAAAAAAATATATATATATATGTTTTTTTTCGCTTCTTATTTTATATAAGTGAAAAGTTTATTTTAAATTTATTTTACATTTTGTTCGCCTATGTGTGTACTTTTATTTACATTATTAACATTAATGATAAAATAACATTGACATTTTGGTGTATTTTACAAATATACAATTTACATAATTGTAAGATAATTATACAATCTAGAATCTAGAAAATAGCTTCATAATTCGAGTTTTAAAATTTCCCGCTGTTGCAACGGTAGTTAATCGTGATTCGAGATTGACATCATCGACTGTTGACGGGGGCCAGTGTGCCAGTTGCCAGTGCTGCTGCAGCAGCAGGTGCATCATGGAGTGAGAGGTGCATCGACTTCGAAACCTGTATATTGAGGCTGGTAAGTTTTCCTAAAGACTTTAAATAAACTGAGATTTCCACGAACACCTGTTTCTCGCGTGATGATTCCACTCCTTCCTCGCGTTAATTTCGAAACACCGAATTAACGCAGTTAACTGTCAAACGCAATTCTTCGGTGGTCTTCTAGTTTGTCAATCTCTCGTACAATTGTGTCAAATGTCATTCTAATATAGGCACAGACGACAAAATATCAGACTTCTCTGGTGTGATACAAGACATAAAATGGATCCAAGGGGCCCTCCTGAGGGGGCCCCTGCCGAGTCTTTCGAGATATCCAGCATCGACAAGGGGGCTGACACCTCGGTGAATTGGCCTATTGATCACGCTTTTGCTTCATCTTTGTGCGAACAACCGAAGAAACTGAACAACAGGCTTTTATTTTTGACGGTAATTTTTTGCGACAAGTGATCATATCGACGTGATACTGTTCTTACAATATCGTCTTGTTACCAGGTGGAATATGTGGAGGATCAATCCCGCCTATTTCCCACGTACGAACAGATTTCTCTTTCTCCAAGAGCAGCCTCACCTCTGTCCGAATTCGAGCATCGCGTCAGTCCGCTTGATCCAAACATGAGTTCTGCCGCTAGGTACTCTCCTACACCAGTCCAACTACCTTCTTCTCCTTTCCACAATTCAGTTGTTGTGCTTCAAGGTCCATCCTCTCCCTTGATATCCCAACCTGAACCAAACATAAGAGCGAGCATCAATTATGTGACTCAACTGACCCATCCGATTGATACTCAAGTTGTACCTCAAACAGATGCTACCACAGACTTTGTTGGCAATGGGAACGAAGAGGGGCTGGTGTCGAGTGTTAGCAGCGAATTAATTTTAATGCAAGGTAAGAAATAATCTATTCATAAAATGAAAAGGTTGTTAAGTACTTTGATGATTATTTGATTATTATTATATGATACTTGCAGAAACTACACCTGAGTTGGAATCTTCATCAACTCCCTTAATGCTAACAGGAATACCGGGTACAGACTTTACTCTGACTAGAGATTTCTTGGTCATGCAAGATGATCAAATAAATGTTATCAATACGTTTAAAAATCAAAATATGGAGATAGAAAATAGTCATGTTGCTTTACCATCTGTAATAGAAGATGCAAACAAAGAAAATAACAATCTTATTATGCCAGAGTGTGATAAAGAAATTCAACAAATTACGAAAAATATATCATCCAGTGAAAAGAAGAAACCAATTGAAAAGAAAGATGTAAGAAGATCAAAACGACATATAACAGATAAAAAGAATTTGTGTAAGTATTATATAAATTATTTAAGATTATTCTAATTTACATTATACATATATATATATATATATATATTTTATTTTTTTATTTCTTTATACAATTTTTGATTTATTGGATATCCATTTTTGAATAGGGTGCGACGAGTATGACAATAATTGCACCAAAGACGAGAGCTGTAATTTGAACGATGTGTGCACAATCGCAGATCAACCAGTACCATCACGTGCTGTAGCAACACTGCCAGGATCATATCTTTCATTAAACAAGTTATCTTCACAAGCTACAGCAGATGGAGTGACCTATGGAGTCTTTGCAAAACGTAATATTCGAAGGCACACTCAATTTGGACCTATAGAAGGTGTATTGCGCGCTTACGACGGCTCGCCTTTCAAAGATGCTTTACCGCTTCTCTACGAAACTGAGAGTGGTGAATTGCTGCAAGTAGATGTTTCGAACGAAAGTAAGTAACGGTCTGTGGTGCCAATTGACAAGATATTAAATTTTTGAATTCTTATTGTATTTTTTCAGATACTTCAAACTGGATGCGTTTTGTGCGGCCTGCTCTTACGTATAAGGAGCAAAATTTAATCATTTGCCAACAGAAGGATGGAATAGTGTTTCTGACCAATAGAAACATTTTGTCGAAAGAAGAATTAAAGGCAGGCCCTAGTACAGATTATGCAAATCGCAGAAATTTGCCAGTACATAAACCAGATGAAAAAGGTATATAAGTTAATGAATATAATAATATTATATATATTAGATCACTCTGAAATGTTAACTGCATTAATGTAATTTTTTTTTTAAAGAAGTTGCTAATCAAATTTCTATATGGCCACGTTTGGATAACAATTCTTACAACAATCGACGTGTAAAAATGTTTCGTGGCAGAAATGTGAAAGAAAAGGAAAACTCACGGCAAAACAATAAGTGCAATAAGGAATGGAAATGTTCTGTGTGTAATCTGATTTTCAGAAAACCATCTCTGCTTAATTTACACACAGTCGTTCATTCTTCTAACGATATCAAAATTGAGAATCAAACATCTGTGTGTCCACAATGTGGACTAGAATTCCAGAAGCAAAGTGAATTGGCGAATCACGTATCTCAACATGGGCGATTGGCACTACCCAAAACAAAGAGATTGACTCCTCTAAGTACATACAAGTGTTCAATGTGTTATAAACGTTTTGCTACAAAGATACGATTACAACAGCACTGCTTGGCGCATGGTGCTGAGGACCAAAAACCACTGCCATGCAGTATCTGCTTGAAACGATTTATGAATAACTCTGCATTGTCTGGTCATCTCAAAACGCATAAAGGTAATAAGAGAGAGAGAGAGAGAGAGAGAGAGAGAGAGAGAGAGAGAGAGAGAGAGAGAGAGAGAGAGAGAGAGAGAGAAAGTATTACCTCTAATCTAGATAATAAATCAATTAAAGGAAATTTAATAAGAATTGTATTATGATTCTGATTTGCAGAAAATAAGCAGGTCTTCGAGTGTCCAATGTGCAGGCAGCTATTTCGCCAAGGTACAATGCTGAAGGATCATGTTGAGACGCACAGAAATCAAGATGGCATATTCAGCTGCCCCCACTGCCAACGAACATTCATCAAATATTCAGTTATTCGTAAACACATTCGAGCACATCATTGTGAAAGAAAACACAAGTGTCAGCATTGTGCAAAACGTTTTCCGACAGTTGACAAATTGCGAATGCATTTGCTGAAACATTCTGATCATAGGTACAACACTTCCATAATTCTTTTCATTATGTCAATTACATTAATAATGTTAATAAAAATCTGATTAATTTTTATTTGCATAGAGAATTTCATTGTGCCAACTGTGGTAAGCGGTTCAAGAGAAAGGACAAATTGAAGGAACATATGACTAAAATACACTATTCTCAAACAGGAAATGGAGAACATACGACACAGAATAACCAGGCGAAAAAATTTGTGCCAAAGGTATATTGAAGTAAAAATGTGATAACATGTGAGTGTATTTTATTTAATTATTTGTTATATAATTCTTTGATTAATAGGTAAATCCGAACGATTACAATCGCTTCATTTACAAATGCCATCAATGCCTGGTGGGTTTCAAACGAAGAGGAATGCTGGTAAATCATTTAGCAAAACGACATCCCGACGTCGCACCGGAATCTGTGCCAGAATTGAACTTACCTATTTTGCGGCAAACCAGAGATTATTACTGCCAATATTGCGACAAGGTTTAGTCACGCAATAAATTCGAATTTTTGCATGTAAAAATAATTATCATATTTTAACATATATCGCGTATTTTTCTTTCAAGGTTTATAAAAGTAGCAGTAAGCGTAAGGCGCATATTATGAAGAATCATCCGGGTGCGGCCTTGCCACCTAGTAACCGACAAAAGGAATCGGAATTTTCGGGACTGCCAAATCCGAGCTTTAGCCAAACAGTGGGCAGTGTCACAACTAGTCCTCAAGGTTGTCAGTGGTGTCATAAACAGTACGCCAGCAAGGTAAGTTTCTTCTCTTGTACAAGATTATATATTTACTAATTGATAAAATTGAGAAAAAATTAAAATGTGTAAATTATAATTCAAGGCGAAACTCTTGCAACATCAACGCAAAAAACATGCTCATCTAATGGAGCCGGCGGATCAAATACCACGATCGCGAAACCGACCACCGCAAAATCAAAATCAACCACCCGCGCTGAATGATAATAACTTTGTAATATCCGATTACATACAAGGATGCGACGTAAACGGGGATTTTCTCAAGCAAAAAATAATCAAAATTACGAACGACGTTGATCTAATAGGTAACGGTGGTCTGGAAATGGTCGGCCAGCAGTTTGTGCGTATGCGCGACATACGTTGAGGAGAAGCGCGACATCCTCGATACGGAGGATGAGCGTCACCAATTTATCGAGATATGAATCTCGCGATCTTTGTATGCAGCCGAGGCAGGCTGTTTTTTTTGCCGCTACCAAATCGAGATCGATGTTGCCCGATGATGAAGCGGCGAGACATGTCGCCCGAAAAATATTTGGGGCTTTGTCGGCGTCGGTGCGAAACACTCGGCGCTGTTTTGTTGGTTGTATCGGTTGATGTTAACGACGGTTACCGATGATAAATAGCAGATTTGTTGAAAAGAGCACGCAGTTTTAAGAATACCGAGCCTCTCGGAAAAAAACTGCCTAAAAACATCGACCTCGAAACCAATGAGGCTCGAGTGTACTTGCGATGGAGAACATATTGTAGTCTCACAATTGTTGAGAGATTTCTTCTTGAAATATTAAGAATACCGTAAAGAAAAAAAAAGGTAGAACAAGTCCTGGTACTATCGACACGTCCTTTACACTAGGCCTGGTAGTTTTACTTTTAAAATCTTATACCAAGCTTATAAAATCTGATGTAATTCGAGTGTGAATTAGATGGACCAAATTTAAGCGTCAAGTTTAAGAAATCAATATGTAAGCCCGGCTTAAATTTGGCAGCGGACGAGACCACTGCGTTTTAGATCAGCGTGATTTCTTCCGTGATTGTGCGGATGAGTAATATTAAAAATCATTGTTCGCAACGTATTTGGCTTCATTAACAGCGAGCGATTGTCTGTAGATTACGTGAAAACTTGCACATCTCTGCAAGAAATCGTCCATTTCACTTTTGCTCTTTCTCTCTCTCTCTCTCTCGTAATTCCAAGATTTCGTCGTAAATGCTTATACGTCCACGTTCTCATTTTAGAATAATATACAAGTAAAACACGCGCCTTTAGATCTCTTCACCGGAACATACTATTTTCACGTAATCATTTCGTAATCGCCAATCTCATCTACATATGAATCTAGTGTCACAGCCGAGAGCCTGTTTGAGAATGGCCGGCTCGAGATGTCTGGTTTAAATCAACGCACGGTACTGTAGTTACGTAGCCAAGGAAACCTTCGTCCTCGTAATTTTACGAGCAACAGAAGTAACGTACGTGTATTTTAAGCTGTGTATACCTGGCCACGCGTTACGCACACGTAAGCACGCCACAGGAATTTCCAATGATTGTTCAAGATTATGTATTCCGCAACGTCTGAGTTCGGATAATTGTGTCTTTTCATACAACCTGTGGTAAACCTATCTGGTTGATGTATGTCGTAAATAAAACCCGCACGAACGATTTTCACACTCGGAAAAATTTATCGATGAGAAACGACGACGTTGTATTTATTTTACACACGGTGTATACACACGACATACATTATCGCAATTACAAAAAGACAGAAGATTGCATGTTTGTCGATGTCGTTGAGTACATGGAGGACTGTACTATAAACATGACTTAAATAAAGTTATTCGATGAGCGATACGACGAATGCCATTATTTATTACGATTACGTCAAACAAATATAAGTTCTACGACATCATAAAATACAAATTGAATGTAGAGAAGTCATTGGAACAAATATTCAAAATATCAAAAGAATACTAAAATTAATTTATATATTAATAATTTTTAGGCATCAGCAAATACTTGATATCAACAAATTTCTTATAAGAAATCTTTTTAATACTTTTAATTTAATACTTTTAATATTGCTGCTTTATATAAAGTTATTTTTTAATTTTGCTATATTTTGCTATAACCGGCACATTATCATTACTCTCAAAATTATCAACTGTCCAACACATTGTGAAAAATATTCGATACAGGTATGCGCTATCATATATATGTTTGTACAGGATGTCTTATATAGATTGGATACTAATATTATCATATTCCTTGTTAAAACATAAACTCTTTTAAGAAGAAATACAATAGTATGTATCTGTATCTTACATAAGACACTTGTAGGACCTTATATATATATATATATAGATTCTTCGCCATTTTTTTGCCATGACTACTCCTATCTATTTATCGTGCTTTTGCTTTCAAATTTTTCACTAGCGATTGCGAGCGGACCCACTGCACCAGGTTTCAGCATCTGATGATTCGGCGTAGCGGCGAGCGATCCGCCGCCTCTCTGCTTTTGTGCGGCATCATAAAGCTGTTTTTGCATAACAGCTAGAGAGACTTTATTAGCAGACAGGAAATCCTTCATGGAGATTAGTTCACCAGACATCCTGCGAGGCGTCTCCAAGTTATCCTCTGCCCTGACCGAATCTCTGCCCACGAATCTCGTTGACCTTCTCTTCGAATAGTATACTGTCGATATTGAAGACTGTCGTCTCGGCAGATACGGTGCCGCCACATCTCGATTACCATATTGCAGCTTGTGTATCACATAATTCAAGCCCTGCTTTATCACGATGGACGTGACATTCAACAGGGAGTATATGCAGCAACATCCCACCACTAGGAAGATGAAGTTCGCGAATCTATACCTGTGTAAACGTACGTAAAACGTATGTTTAGAATTTTATTTGCAAAAGCTTGTTTTTAATAACTTGTAATTACTAACAATTTTCAAAAATTATTTAATGTCTTTGAATTTTTATTAGAAAAAATTTATTTAACATTTTGCAAAATTTTCGCTACATGCCATTGATAAATTCATGCAAATTTAATCTCATTAATTTGACGAGAAATTTTCACAACGTACCAATGTACATGAGGATAATTCGGCTTTTGCGTGCTAACGAAATCGCCGAGCCCGATAGTGGTGAAGCTGATGAAAGCAAAGTACAACGCGTCGAAGTAATCCCAGCCCTCCAACGATGCATAGAGCGCGGCGGCGCAACAGGCGATGATGCAGGAAACCGCAGACAAGTAGAGCATGACCCCGTACACACTCGGTTTCCATTGGTCTAGATCCACGTGGTCGTCGTCGTCGAGAATATCTGGTAAAGACGATCTTTTTTGAGCGTTCACTGACTTAGAAACTCGTCGAGACGCTAACGTAGTTTTGCGAAGACGTCTCCTCAATCGACGTATGTGCCAGCTGCGCAAAATCCACGCTAGGAAAGTGATGATTCTTTCCAGGAAGAGATTGAAGAACAGGATGCCACCTAAATTATTCATATTTAATTAAACATTAAATATATAAATATTAAATATCAATTAAATATAGCTTTCAGATCTCTAAAATCTACAATTTTCCCATAAAAAATGTTTTAAAAAGTCTTATTTCTTAATGTTAAAGAGATTATTTTTTTTTAAAGATTGATTTTTTTGAATACTTGACGTTAAGTATTTTCATTACTTTTGATATATATTTTTATTATTACCGGAACAACCGAAGAAACCATAGAGAACGACTGCCGCTTTGCCGGCCGTTGTCTGGGGCGCGGTGCTTCCGTATCCTACAAAATTATTTCAGTATCATTATTTTCTTTCATTTCAGAAACGATATTATATAGAGTGTGTGGTATATATGTATATAGAGATCGGAACGACCAAGGGGCAGCCAGGTTGTGGGGATAAGTGCAAGACTAGGTCGCGAGATATTAGCATTCCGGAATTTACCGGAGTACATTCTCATGCATACGCGCCGGCCGACGACCTTTATCCCTTTATTTAACATCATTACCAAGAGTTTTACTGAAGAATGCGATCATCTTGACAATTTTTTTATCCTATATAAATACTTATATACATCGCAAAGTTATTTTTACACTTGAAGAATTTAAATTTATTTTAATAAAAAATATTACAATTTAAGATACAATATTTTTATATACATATAAACGAAATGATTAAATAATAAACGAAAATATCGCGCGCATAATAATTTTAATATAAAAAAAACTTTGCTCTTTTATAGATGTTTAGATTTAGAATGTAAAATTAAATCGCTTGAAAATAGATTTCATGTAATTTCTCTCGAAAACAGGGAACCGAAAGAGTGCAAAGAGACGCGACACGAATCCTACTGACCCCGATATCTCGGCCGCGACATGGATTAGCGAATGATTAGCGGATAGTATTCCAAACACGGTATATCGTGTATGTTACATTTCTTACCGATCGTAGAGACTATGGTGCCTACGAAGTGAAAGCTGCCAGGAAAGTCCCAGCGGCGTCTTTTGTTGATGATGCCGGTGGCAGAAGCGTTACCGTAGGTGTACAATAGTTCGTGCAGCCTCTGCAGGGCCAAGGGGCTACCTCGCAGGTGGTGCCTTCGAAACGCGTGATATACCCGCCAAAATTCTGCGGCCTGTGCCCCCGTCATCCCCAAAAAATATCGATAGAAAAATTAAAATAAACGGAGGAGAGACTCATAAATTTGACAATAAAAATATATCTCCACACATTGATTGATTACACGTTATAAAAATACACACACATATCATTGATTCGCGCCTGGGATGAATTATTAAATAAAGTCTCTGCTATCTCTTTAAATCGTTAATCTATAGACATACTTGGCAACATAAAAAGAAAAAAACGCGCTCGCGAGAACATCTTTTCATTTAAAAAATAAAAGATACATTTTTTTTCAATCTATAATTGTCGCTCATCAAAACTATTACAACGAGCAAATAAGAATAATTTTTTTACGAGGATACACATGTGCGACATGACAATTCTGTACCTGCCGTATCTCAAGATCACTCTCTAGTCTTTGGAAGAGAGCCGCGCCTGCAAGCATGTACGCTGCCAGGACAACGGCGAGGAGGATGATCCTGGCGTTGTCCTCCGCGAGGCCTCCGCACAAGCACATCACCGGCGACTCTCATCTTTCCGACAACCGGCGGCTGCTGCACGCGATCCCCACCACCGTTCTTCATCCGAATAAGTGGGTGGCGCAAGCTCAGCGGCCGAGAAGAATTTACGATAATAAATACAAGGATGTGCGAAAGGAGCACATTCTAAGAGAGAACATCTCTTCAAAACGTACGTACGTGCATTTGAAAAAAATGAGAACAGAGAAAATTATTTAATATTATTGTATTACATAATTCGAGATTTTCTCCTGTTAAATAGGTAACATTTTAATCTCGTCGAAATATATACTGCTATTATCTCTTTTACGATATTAAATCACATTAAAGATTTGAATTCCCGAATGGTTTTAAGTTTACGCAGTAAAGTATACTAACAATAAGCGGCGAGGCAATAAAATTGATCGGAGCTAGATTGGAGAATATCCTAATTGCCTTGCATTGACGCGGCAACATGAAGCAACATAGCAGAAAGCCGGGATGTATGTGGGGCAATTTCCACCGTCGGTATCATTGAGAGGACAAATCCTTTGACGAGATAAAAATAGAAATATACAAACACTCGCTTTTGCGTATTCAACCTGCGTGAATTCTGTCAAGGAGATGCCTTTTCGTGAAAAGCGTCTCTACAAACATGAGAAATAATTGATCGGCAAATGAGAAAAAGACGAATGCTAAATTCATTTTACGTTTTATCAATATCTTCAAGCCTGCTGATTTAAAAGTGGCGTATAAATTAAATATTTCAAAATTATTGTAAACTTAATTTTAAACAAAATTTTGGTTTATATAATTCTATAAATATTAGAACTTTTTATTTTAGAAATATTCTAATTTTTTTGCGATGTTTAATTTGTAAAAGAAAATTTATAATTCGTAAAGAATTTATAACTTGTATGAAAAGAGAAATATTTTTATGACAGATTTCCGATGAAAAAAAGGAAAAGACAAAAGACAAAGGGAGATAATGGAGAGAGTGAATCGTAAACGTTATATAATAAAAATACTTTGTTAACAGTCAATCTGGACAAGCTAACGACGCTACGTTTGTATAAATACAATAAACACTATCGTTATTCTCATATTGAGATTGTACACACACATACAAAAAAATCTACACATAAAATATTTGTAAAATATCTTTTACTCACTATAATACTAATGTTACGTCTTGGACGTGTGTTAAATCTTATCGCTTTGTATTAGTATAATTCGAAAGTTGACAGATAGTCTTTCTCAGTAGGATCGTTAGTGCCTCGCTTGCGGACCCTCCTCCAATTTCCGCCAGACAACCTGAAGAGCAAAGACGATTAATCATAAATATGATATAAATATCGCAACATACATCATATAACGAACGCATTATGCGCAAGATTCTTTCGGATAAATTCTAAGATATAAATCGTACAAAATAATTAGATTTCAAAGAGAAAGATATTTATTTTAATTGTTTATATTTTTTTAAAAAAGATTTTTTTCTTCTAAATATATATAATTAAAGATTACGTTAATCGAAAATTATGTTAATCGAAAAAAAATGGCCACAATATTTACTTACATTACACATTTCTCTAACTAGCGCTTTCTCTCCATCGTGGCCTTCTTCTCTTTCCAGTTGTTCTCTGACTTCAAGAACCTGAAGAGCACGCACTACGGCTTCCGGTCGACTTCCTAAGCCATGAGTATTGTCATTCGGGCTCGCAGAACTGTCCCAAACTTCACCGGGTGGTACTTCCCAACCTTGCGCACGGGCTTGGAGAACACTCTTATCTTCTTCCAACTGTTTCACCCGTTGCTCTAAACTTCTTACGTACTGCATTGTTTGGTCTGCAACAGATTCACAAAAATTTGCAATCGCTCCGAGAGATACAAGATCATTGAATTATATCTTCTGCACATATCACAATACAGTATATATAAAATATTATATGAACGATTGTAAGTATATTTTAATATTCAAGTTTCACTTATATATATATATATATATATATATATACATATATATATATATATATATATATACACATATATACATACATATATATATATGTATATATATATATATACTATATATATATATATATATATATAATCTATATTTATATATGTCAAATTAATATTATGACGCAAAACCAATGATTTTCGTTTCTTTAGAATATATATAATTTTATAGAAATTAATATAATATTGTAACAGAATTATTATGTTTTCTACTTGAGTATAAACTTTCGCGTTAAAAAATGGTTTTCACTTATTTACGAGGAAAGTCAGTTATTTATTTTTGCTAGATTTTACCATTAAATGTGGAAGTATGCCTTGTCCTCGGCAGCGCGGTCTCCTCAGCGTTTGTACTCGAACTCGATCCATCGCCGTCATCCCTTTGACCGCCACCGCGTTCTTCATCGAGATACAGGCACAGCTCCTTGAGCTCCAGATTGTCCTTAATCAGCTCTTGCTGTTTGTTATCCAACTGACGCAACTTATTCTGGTAAGCCGAGACCTCTTGTCGCATAACGCTCACTGTGTATCGGCCGAACCTCTGCCACTCTCTCGCTAGCTTACGACCCTTTTGTCGATCGTCATCTAAAAAGCAGCACAGATCGCGCAGCTCCTGATTATCGTCGTTCAGTCTTTGGTTGGCCTCCTTGAGCGCTCGTAGCTCGTTCAACTGGAAAGTAGATAGCACTATCAAACCACGCTCTCGCTTTATATTCCTTAAAAGATTCTTGGTAAATCCGAAGGGAAAATTTTATTTATATAAATTCAGACATACGAAAACTCTGTTGCAATATTCTCATTTTTTGTTAGAAAATGATTGACTTCAAACTTCAAAAATATATAAATAAAATCTAATTATAAATTTTGAATTATTTGAATACAATTTTTTAACAAGTTCTCTATATTTATATATTTGTGATTTTTTTTTATATATCTGCATTATATATAAAATTATTTTATCTTATCTTTTACATTATTAGTCGATATGTCTGTGTTACGAGAGAAATAAGAATCATTGATCTCATGACGTATTCGCACTGCGGTACCGATTGTGTCGAAAAAAGTCTTTCATCACGTGTGTATGAGCAATGCGTGACCAATTCTGATTACGCAGTTTTCGGAATAAAGTCAGCACTTTTCCGGCTAAAAGAAACCGATTGTTCGCTCAATCATTTGCGGTTTATCTCACATATGCGTGACTACTTGAAATTACGACAGTCGCTTCAATCTGCATGACCTACAAGAGCCTCTCAAAACTTCCATGTGACACGCTAAAGATTTCAAGGTCAGCGAACCACATTTCGCATCCGGAAAATATAACAAAATATTATGCGGTATATCGTGATATTTTATTGATTTATAATAATATATAATATAAAATAATATAATGTAATATTATAGAAAAATAAAAGATTTATTTATCATAAGTTATCTATAAAGTTAACAGAACTGAATTTATTCAATTTCAATTTATTGCCAATGCAAATGTTTGCAAAATATAATTAAAAAATGTCAGTAAGTAAAAAAACAAAGATTCTATGTAAAATAAGAATAAAATAAATGAAATAATTAATTACCTTAGATCCATATTATATTCTAATTATATTTTTACAATAGATCTTTTGATCAAATTAAATTGCATTGTCTGGCACAACTCGTTAATTTTACGATTGATTTACCTAATTGATTTAATAATTCAATTCTTTACGCTACCGGAAAATTTGACCAAAGAACTCACCAAACTCTGTATCTGGCGATTTTGCTCGGCGGCAAGCCTAGCGATATCACTCTCGGTCTTCCGTACAAACTTGAGCATCTCCACGGGGCCGAGTCGCAGAAATTCGTCGTCGCTGATCCTCTGTCTAATCGGTGCACTCTGGCCACTGTTTACCGCCGGATATTGGCTACTAGGTGGCAAATACGAGTTTTGACCGAGCTTAGCTTGTTGGAAGAAAGTTGGTGGCTGCTGTTGTTGTTGGCTCTTGGACGTTGCCACCGACGCAATTAATGCGTTACCCGGTTGTGAATGATGATGATGCTCTATCCTCGGCGAGTACTTGCCCTGCGCATCTTTCGGCGCCTGTTGCTGTACTTGTTGTTGTGATTGCGTCAATTGTTGTGGTTGATGTTGCTGCTGCTGCTGCTGGGGGTGATGTTGCAAGGTCGACGATGACGGCGGCAACGTGCGCGGCTGCGTGCTCTGATGATGGTTCAAGGTCGCGCCCGGGCCTTGACTGTTGCCGGCCTGGGCCAAATTCGGCGCCGACGTAACTCCGTTGGCGAAGTGTAGATGATTCTTGAGGATGCCGCTGGTGGGCTGCGGCGGGGGTTGATAGCGCGGCGGCAGCTGGTCCACTGGCTTGATCACGTGCGGAGGATGATGCTGCTGCTGCTGCTGGTGTTGCGGCTGTTGCTGCTGCTGCTGCGGCTGGGACTTACTCTTATTGGACATCGCGGCTAATTTAGCTCCAGGCTGCGCCGTGTCCCATTTCAGAAAGTCCGTCGCAGTCTCTTCGCACCGGTTCGACCCGCCAAAATCTGGGTCAGCGCGCGGTCTCTCACGAGCGACGGCGGGCCCGGTCCGCGTGACCGGCCCCGCACGATACATACGTCGTTCCCTCCACGTCTTCCGGGCCTCGCCTTATCGCCGTAGGGGGCCCTACACGCGCGCTACTCTCTCGACGGCTGATTTTCTGGGTTCTTCTTCTTCTTCGTCTCTTTGGCCTTCTCTTTGCCTTCTTCTTCGCCTTTTTTCGCGCGCTTCTTGTTCCAACTGCACCTGCCAGCGGCGTCTAACTGTTGCGTGTTTGCGACACAACGGAGAACTCTCTCACGAAGAATTCTTTCAATCTTTCTTCTTAATTCTAGTCTAGCGAAATCCGTTATAACTCAGTTATGTCCAGTTTCTCTCGGCGTAGTTAGTTAACATTAGCTTTCTATCCGCAATACAGACAGTCCCGTAGTCCAGGAAAAGGTAGAGGAGCAATTATCTCCAGGTAACTTTATCCGACGATTAACTGGATATGAAGAAAACTGACACTATTCGCTTTTGCGAAGTTGTGGAATTATGTCATCACGTGTTTCTACAAGAAATTGAATTAATTATGAGTCTTTTACCATTCACTTTAGAAAAATGTTATTAAAAAAATATATAAAATCATATGTTATTCTCTCTGAATTAAATTTATCGTATAAATTCGAGCAAAATTATCATTTGTCTTGGATATTATTCACTGTCTATCAAATGATCGAATGATATATTTGGTGTAAATACATTTACTCTATTTATTTTGAAAACTATTCACTTTTGAATCTATTATCGTCTTACAATATCGTACAATCCATACATGCGTCAGCGTCACTCTCGTCACAGTCGCACAATCACGGCCTTCACGTTCAACTTAAGTCTATGTTGCTTACAATCGACATACCAGTCTCTCGTACACTAATCCTAGCGCAATGCCACGAGTAACACCGATTCCCCTCTATTACGCCTCCTTTGCGTCTCTCTTCGACTTCGGTGCCCTTTGCTTCAATGGAATCAGGCGCGAAGCACAGATTTTACATCAATTTTCTTCTCGTAAAATTCACACGCTCTCTTCTCCTTTCTTCATGTTTTCTTCTCTTCAGGATATTATAAATTTCCATAAAGTACCAATTCACATATTTTCTGTTAAAATAAATATTCTTCTCCTCAATATATACTAAAAGAAAAGACAAAGAATTAAATTAATTTTCGTCTATTAGCATATTCTTCTTCGCTTTTGATATATCGCCGATCGCAAAAAAATACGAGATGATATCAATTTCTCTTTATCAGCATTATCACATGTCACAAATATTTCACCTTGGCTCGTGAAAAGAATAAACACACCTTGTCTTGTCAATCAATTAGAACGTGCGCCCATTCCGACTTCAAGAGACGTGAATTATTCAATTCAATTCCATGTAGCTGTCATTCTGGCGACGCCGAGGGTGGATGGCGGGAAGCCCACTAACTCGGGACGTATCCCCAACTCGTGGTCATCGTCGTCATCTCACCTGGCTTCCCGCCTGTGCCTCCTACGCCTCCAGATTCGTAGTTTCTCAGAAAGCACGCATTCCGCATTGTCAATCGTTCGCACTATGTCAACTATGCACTGCCCGAGTTTAAGTTTCAGCTATGCCTGAGGCTCTAAATCCCGTCACCGCGTCGTTCGACGTCCTCAGGAGGATCTTGCCGGTCGCCACGAGACGACTGCCGTTCGATCATTACACTCCAGACTCCGTACTGGTAATGCCCAGTGATGCTTTCGCTCGCTCGACGGCCAACGCAGGCCGGGTCCCCGTTTTTCTCGCCGCTGGGCCGCATTTCACGGAATGCCCAGTGCCGTACTCACTCAACTGGACCGACGTGAAACTCAAATGTATTCGTCACGAGTGTACATAATATCTTTTTGTTACGTTTAAAATTTGAATTAAATCTTTAAATCTTTTTCCTTTTTCGTTTTTTCGCTTTTAATGTTTATCGCAAGTATCATGCAGCATTTATATTATTCTCACATATTTTTTATATCTAAATTATTTTCCATTATAATATTGATATCTATCAACAAGAATAATAGACGTTCTTCTTTCTTCACTTCCTAATCCTTTTGACTATATGACTGCATAGAGAGTATATAATAAATAATCTTCCAAGTATCTGAAAATCACATCAAAATCAGTCGTTAAATTTTCTTCGATATAAGACCACGATATTATATTTATTATATTTACCGTGTATTTATAATTATTTTCTCATAAATTCGCATAAGTTAATATTTTAACTTTTATCGATTCTCTTACGGGCTCCGATATATGTAACTTGCATAAAAATCGCATAATAACAATGTAACGTCTGCTCGTAGAATCTAAAGTGATTGTAGACGATGTCGGGTCCGGTAAGACCCTGACGCGGGAACGTGCAACAATCTTTCGATTGGTTCGTTCGAGGAGTAAAGAGAAAGGGTTGAAGCGAGAGTTCCGAAGTTGTGGGAGGTTGCGAGACCAGAGGTCGGGACGTAGGGTCTCGCAGCTTAATAGCGATGTTAATAAGATCGATGCCGATAAATATATATATATATGCTATGCTCATATGAATTTGTTTAATTATATATCTTTGATTTTAAAAATATAAATTTTAAAACATAGATAATAGCTTATTCTCATCTATTCTGTTGTTTATTAAAGTATATAAAGTAATTTTAATGCAAATACAAAAATTTTTAAAAAATTTATATTATGCAATATGTTGCTTTTGATATATATATATATCTGAACTCGGGAGATTAAAGATCTGATTAAGAGCGTTTCAGAATTGTAACAAATTTTTTTTTAATACCTTATAATTACTTTTTAATACTTTATAATTACTTAATTATTCTTGCGGGATTATATCTATATGATGGATTTTTCAGCTTTTTTTTCCAGTAACAGGTTTAACATGCGAACTCGGTATTTACAGCTAGCTCGCAGTCATTAATCGTAGAGTTTCCCATGAGACTTTCTGGTCGTTCGAGTTTTCAGCGGAAAACACTGATTTCTCAACGAACGAGAGGACATTAGCATGCAAGTAGAAGCACGGTACATGTAATTTCCATCGATGCATTTTTGTCGACGAAGAGAGAAGGCATTTCCTTCGCTGGTTATTTAGCACCTGTAATCATGCATAGAAAAATAATTATTCAATAATATTTACATAAATACAGTGTAAATCGATCCTTTTTACATTTTTTTTGCGACAAAAATATTTAAATTATTCGAGATAAAAATTGTAAGAACTCGTAAGTTTCAATTAACGTCATTCAATCAATTTCATTCAATCAAAATTTATTTTATCAAAGCTTATACCACCTATTTGTAATTCCTTTCATAAATAATTGACGTTTGTCGATTTTGCAGACTGTACTGCGCGGCAGGTGTTGCTTCATCTTTATAGTCGACTTCTGTGAAGATAGCAACCAAAAATTAAGAATGTGTTCGAAGAGACGCTATTTAGGATGTTCTATTTTTGTACAATTTTAAGCAACAAAGATAGAATTACATTTTTATCATTCTAACAACGAATCTTCGAACGCACCGTAATTTTTCAAACTTTTAACAATTGCAACTAATTTTTCATCGATTATTGATTATAATATATATATATGCATAAAATATTTTTAATAATTTCTATAATAATGCACATATATAACTGTTCTATAATAGTATACGTATAGAACATATATTAAATTGTTCTGTCTATGTATTAAAATAAAAATAGATTACGCGCAGCTCAAAATTTTAAAATATACTCTTTGTATATTATTAATACTTACACTCTCACTATCATCGCTCTTATAATCACAAAAAAAAATTTCTTGGCCTTCTTTTAAACATTGTGCTCAATCTATTTCTTCTGTAATGCTATTTTCCTTTCCAGAAGTTGCATTAAAATTGCAAATGCAAATAATATATAATAAAATATATTAATAAACCCATAATATTTCCATGCTTTTTAAATCCACAATTATCGATCTAATATCCGAATCACACTAGCGATTACGTCTGCGTTCGCGTTTGACAAATAAACAGACGGCTAGGGAATTGCGAATCGCAATCGTCAACAGCTGCTTTCTGATTGGGCAAGAGACAATTGTAGACGCAAACGCAGTCGCCAATCGCTAGTGGTGATTCGAACATGGACCAATCGGTCGTTTTACCGAAAAATAGATCTCCTAGCCATGTAGTTCCATCCACTCTGAAATAAATCCAGCTGGCGCTAGCAGCTAGTAAATTGCAAGGAAAAAACATCGTATGAAAAACGGCGGCGTAGCCTCTCTTTCAGGTTTATTTCTGACGTTTGACGACGTTTTGGAACGATTTGAATGTGATGTCAACCAACATTTTGATTTTTAACAATTTAATAAATAGTATAATTCGATCGATGACATGAATGTCATTTGAGAATATCATGCCTTTCTTTATCACGCTTGAATTTCTGAAGAAAAGGCGTCATTTACCTCGTAAGTCTTTTTATAAGAAATTAGAAAAAATATAAACATTATTTTATTAATATACATGTACGTATCAAAAGTTATTTTTTTTTTTTTTTTAGTTGATTTATATTTGTATAGTATTTGCTTGATGACTTTGGTGCACAGTAAAGATGAGTACTCGAATATTAAATGATATTCATAACGACTTAAAGCAGCTTGTAACAGCGCTTACATCATTTGAGGTACATATATATACAATTAGATCAATCATTTATAATATGCATTAAAGACATATTTTTTAAAGTGTATATTCTTGTGCATTCAGGAAGATGAAGAAGGATTTCGGATATGTGAACGCTTTTGTTTGTCAAATATCAAACATCATCGTTACCTATCTGTTAATAGTCACGCAACTAAAGAAGCTATAAATGCAATAATTACTAAATTTTCAATTCATGGAAAATTTGAAGTTGCTAAAAAATTTCAAGAACTAATTGATTCTTTTTTATCAAGTTTTGATTTTGAGCAGCATCCACAGTATGATTTGCAGTGGTGTCTATTAACATTCTTGTTGGATTTATCCACTGAAACTCACAAGTCTAATTTAGATAGCTTAAAACTCACTCGTGGCGAGTACAATTTTAATGCAACTTCTGGAAAGGAAGATAGCATTACAGAAGAAATAGATTGGGCACAATATTTAAAAGAAGGCCAAGAAAATTTTTTTTGTGACTATAAGAGCGATGATAGTGAGAGTGTAAGTATTAATATATAAAGAGTATATTTTAAAATTGTTGTAAATATTTATATATTTTTTACATTTTTACAGGAATGGTCTGATTTAACGGAAGAAGAAGGGACTGATGAAAGTGATATTTCTTTGCCTACCCAAATATCTAATGTACAATTAGATATTGCACAGCCTTCAGAAATTTCTGATGCAGCAGATAAACTCTCCTTAGTATTGGCACAAAATCTTGAATCTAGAAAATGGCTCTTGTCAAATGTGCAGACTGATTGGTGGAACAATTTACAATGCCAAAAATATCCTGTCATCAAACGATCTTGCGATGCTAATATATGTGATATTTGGTAAATATTTGTCTCTTAATCTCTTTAATAATAGATAAGAAAATAAGAAAATAATAGTATATATATATATATATATATATATATACACACATACACATATCTATACATTTTATAGGCATAAAACAAGTTCACAAGCCTTGTATAAAATAGCTACTCTTAGTGAATATCAAGTATGCAGAGAATTATTATGGATGTTTTATGTTCAAACATCGATGGTAGTATTTCAACAGGAAAGTGAATCAAAATTTTTGATACGTTCCGACATATCGATACCAAGTTTGACAACTGTATGTATATTTCCAGAATATTTTATTATTCTTCTTATATTATCTTTTATGCAGATAGCCTACTATGTTAAATGTTACTTCCAGACTGCTTTTAAAAGTATTCTATTACCATTCTGTGAATGCTTTTCGATGATACATGATATTGAAAAATTTGGAGCTGATTTGCAACCAACTTATAGTCAAGAATCAGACCTCTGGAATCCTCCTTTGACGTATGAAGCATATAATGCTGCACTTGGACGACATTTGTATGAATTCAAAAGTAAAATAATTGATATGGAAAAAGATGTTGTGAAACAAGGCAAGTTCATGATAAATTCATTCATTGTTATTTATAAACTCGTCTTTAAACATTTGTTTATATTCCAGAACATTGCAATACGTTTTTATCTTTATCAGCTAGTTTAAGGAAATATTTAAACACTATAAGAATACTTCATGATGTACATCATAAAGTTATAACTGACTGGAAAGTTAGCCCTAATTGGAAATGTGCATCTCGACTATTATCGTCTTTATATTATGAAATGCAGAATTCTCATAGTCGTGAAAGAACAGATATTTGTACAAATTTATATCTATCTAGTCTTACTGTTTATCTTAACATAATTGATACATGGTTAAGTGAAGGACGATTAGAAGACTGGAGAGACGAATTTATAATTGTGAGGTAAATTAAAAGGTTAAAATTAAATTAAAGTTTTAATGTATAATAAATATTAAGTTCATGATAGTTTTATACGTATATTTATAAATGTGAACTAATGTTGTTATATGTTATCAGAGTTCCAGAAAATATATTAATGGAAAATGTTGAACAAAATGAAAAATTTACAGTTCGATTATCTGATAATATTTGTTGGACAGATCCAATTATGCAATTTTTATTGCAAAAGGTGCAACATATGGGTCATAGTATTGAATTACTTGTCTCTTTAGATCGAATAACTGATATATGGAAGCTGGACAATGAAAATAATGGTTTCTAAATATCCGATAAATATCTTTATATTACTTTTTATTGCAAATTTATCTCATTACAATTTATTGCAGATATGAGGATTTCATTAAACGTTGAACTGCAAAATAGATTATTCTCCGAAATTTCTAAATACAGTCCAGAAGTCGAGGAAACGGATGCAAGTGTATTACAAATTGATAAATTATCATTGCAAGAATATGATGCTGATATCGAAAAAAACATATTAGAACAATTATCAATTTCACATAATCCATTTCTCATGAAAGCTATGGAAGACTATATGCCATGCGAATTATACAAAAACGATACAGTAGATGCTTATATGCATAACACTCACGTCCTTAAAACAAAGCAAGATCAAATATATGATCTATATAAAAAGTATATTTATATACATAAAAAATTATTCACATACGAATATATATATTAGGATAATTTATTTGTAATAATTGTAATAACATGTATTTTGATACAGGCTACAAAAGATAAAATATACTTTGCCACTGCAAAAAATTTTGGAGAATATATTGTCTGAGATTTTAATCTTGCATTACAATAGTGCTAGCAAATTAGTAAGAAATATCATGGTTGAGGAATATAAGATACAAACGCATTTGAAGCTATTAAGATTCGTTTACATGATGGAAGCTGGACATGTTATGAATAAATTCTATCAAATTTTATTTTATGAGGTAAAATGAAAAATCAGAGGAAAAATATCATACATAATAATAAATTCTTGTTTGTTATATAACACAAATATTTATTTTATAGATCGAAAATAATCCAATGTGGGCTAATTCATATTTTTTGTCGTGTATTCTTGAAGAAATATTTTCTCAATATTGGCCAGATACAAGCTCACGCTGGTCCATCACAGTTCAAAGCAATATCAATACTCGTCAAGTGTTACAAGCTGTAAATGGCATAGTATTACATTACACAGTAGAGTGGCCCATAAGCATAGTGCTGACCAAGAAAATCTTAGAAAAATATAATGAAATATTTAAATTTCAATTGAAATTAAAATGGGCACTATGGGCGTTAAATAATTTGAGATTTTCTGGTAAATAACAAATCCGACTTGTACAAAAAATACAGTACTTTTGTACAAAGCATCCATTTATCTTATTTTATCTTTATTTTTTCAGATTTAGAGGATTCTAGGTCACCATGTATAAAGGATAGATTGGAACAATTTCACATAAGACGTCTTGAAAGCTTAAAATTTTGGTTGCTACATGCAATAGGATCTATACATACATATTTATCTGGCCAAGTATTACAGAGTTTAGGTCTTATATTAGAGAAGGTTCTTGCTCAGACAGATAGCCTTGACACCATTATATCAGGTAATATATATGGTCTATATATATATATAATATAATTATCACAATCATAATCAGGAAAACAGAAATTTTTTCAATCTGTGTATATACCTTATCATGCGAGATACAAAGTTTACCCAAGAAATATATTGAATTAATGAAATAATTCAACAAACATTTTGATAAACTAAACAACTATTTTGCAGTGCACAATGAATACTTGAATAAAGTTCATGAACATTGTTTATTAACAGAAGAATTTGAAGATTTAATGACAACCATAAATAATGTATGTATATATACAATTATAAATAATATACAACAGAATATTAAATTATCTTTCCACTTATTTTGAATTAACTTATTATTCAATTATTTTATTTCAGATGATTGAAATGTGTATTCACATACGAGACAGATGGTCACGCAAAAAATTATTGTTAGCAGCTGCAGAATTGGATGTAATGGAACAGAGTTATATAAAGTATCATACATATCTTGCCTTAGCTTTGCACAATGCAGTACAACATAAGGATGCAGATTATTGTAAGTTTCAAAACTTATTAGCGATACTTGATGTATTTCAACATAATTGCCCACAATTCAATTAATTGATTATAAATATTTTCGAAACAAATTGTGAAAGATTGATTATTACAGTTGGCGATAAAATAATATTTACTTTTATCAATAATTGAGATATGTAATAATATTATAATGATTAATATATACTTGAATATATCAAATCTCGAATATATTTATCATATACTTGAAAAAATAGCATACTAATAGCATACTAATTAAAGAACAAATCATTATTGCATGATAATTTGTTAACGTCAACTTTCAACTTATTTAATGTTTTCACTCTGCTTTATTTACAGTGACTGGCTTAAGCTCAGCTTTTAATTGCAGTATGCCATGTGCTTAATCTTGTATTAATAGAATATCGATTCTCATATCGATTTAACCAACATTATACAAGTGTGATCTCTCGATTTTCCGAGTTTAAGATTAACAATAGCTTCAATCATTTCACATATATCAATTATTGCTTTATACTACAACTTGATAATACAATTATACATGTAGTATTTAGCCTGTTGTTCCCTTAGATCAGTATATTTTACATCTCACATATAAATAATATTAATTATATTTTTTTAATACTTATACTAATTACTTTAGATATAAATTTGTTACGCACAAGGATTTTTATTATACTTATATTATTATGTATATATATATATATATATATATATATATATATATATATATATATATATATATAAATGTAAGATAAAATTGTTTTTGTATTTCTGAGAGAAAATGTTAATTTATTTTTTTTTTAATAAAAATCGTATAAAAAAATTGTATCTAGCACACTATTAAATATATGTGCATAATTATTGATGTTAATTAATATCATACATGTTTCAATTTCTACAAAAAATATCCTGTTTCCCCACCTAATCCTTTTCAGACAAGTTGATGCCAACATCTGCAGTGTGTACTGATAATGAATCGTTTGAGAATAGTAATAGATTCATTAAACTTCTCACTGACCTTAGTCGAACCTTATTGACGGAAATTGCACACCAAAGTTTACCACCATCAGGTATTCCTTTGCCAATTCCAAAGTTATCTTATGGAAAGGCTTGGCAAATGAGGTAAAAAAAGAAACGTGATTGAATACTCCATATCTTACCAGTCAAAGAGCATGCAATATCACTGATTTTTTTTTGAAGTTGTAGTTCGGAATCATTATTACCTGTTCAAGTGTCCTTGAATAAATATGAACAAGTCTTTTCCTATATGCGCTGGTATCAATACGAGGAACAATTTGTTATTCTAGACTCATCCTATGCCTTACATGACGAGATAAAAAATATCGTTGCCAATTCATAACATTACAGGAAGGAAGACTCTAAAAATAGATGTAGATAAAAATAAAAATGTATTTAATAATTTTATGCCATACATAAACAAAACGCTGTATAAACAAAATGCTTCATTGATTTACTGGGTTTTATATTCTAATAAAAGATATAGACATTTAGAAGGAGATATATACATGTATATGTGTGTGTTCGTTATAAAATTAGAAAAAAAAATGTAAAAGACATACAGATTTTTTAAAACATATATTATACATTTTGTTGAAAAATATACAAGAAGATTAATAACTAATAACACATATATGCATTCAAATTTGCTACTTAAATATTGATTATAAAAATTTCGCTATAATCAGTAAATTAGGATTAGTTACAGTCTTAAAAATAACATGATTATAACTTATAAGGCTATATAAGTTATTTTCGGTATAAAAGATATATATTTCGAATTTAATAATATATAAAAAGCATATTAGAGAGAAAAAAAAAAGAATTTTATGGCATTTGTAGAACATATTTGCAAAAGAGAGATTTCCAGATAAGCAATGATAATATTAACATTATATTACATTTTTGTATAACTCTTTCTATACATACTGCATACGAGAATTAACTCTGCGCAATTACGACAGTACCATTTTGTCCAATAGTTCCAGGTTGAGAAACTGTGGAAACGTTTGATGTTTCATTCACACTAATGGGAGAGGAAGAGATGTTGTTTGTATTTGTCGCGGCTAATGCCTTGTTTCGTAATTCGAATACTTGTTGTATCGCCTTGCGAAAACAAAGGAAATTATAGTCGATCACACCTGCAAATTGAAAAAACAAAAATAATGACACAAAACATCACTGTCATGTAAAAAAAATTTTGTTAAGCATAAATTTTACAATTATTTTTACCTTGTCTATCGAAATTATCCTCTCGTAAGATACAGACCAAAGCTAAAAATTTATTTACTTCACGCAAGTACAAGATTGTACCATTATTTAATTTGATTAAACTAGAACTTTGGTTGTCAAATGCAGCAGCTTCTAAATCCTCTCTTAATCTGAAATACAAACATAAAAAGAAATACAAATAGAAAATGCAAAATAAATATAAATATATGTATGTAAAATTAAAATATAATTGTGTGTTTACCCATATATGCAAGAAACATCAATAACAACATCAATCATATCACAACATAGTTCATAACTTTGCATATCAACAGGTGAACTGTCAGTTGCAATATAAATTTTTGAGACAACATCAAATAGAAATGCCTTCTCAATTGCAGAATTCTGTAATTATATTTTAAAAACAAATTTTATTATTAAACATCCGTATGATTTTTTAAAAAAGTAAATAAAATTAAAAATTCTCTTACCGATATGAGTATATTGAGTAAATTTTCTAAAGTAGGCAGCTGTGGTATTAATTTTTGAACAACTTTGCTGAATGCTTCAAATATACTATGATCATATATTGAAGTTAAATGAAAACTCAGATGTATCTGATCACATCCTAAAAAGGAATACATGAATGTTTTTGTTTTTGTTACTCTCAATAAAAATCTCCATATATATATATATATATATATAACAAGACTCTTTCACTTACCAGCATCTGCTAAATCATCATTGGCTCTTGTGTGTATATCTCTCTGTGTTTCCATCTTACAGTCATCTGATAATCCATCAACTTTATGGATAAAAACTTCAAACTTGATAGCTTGATTAACCTTGTATGCCTTTGTAACTGTTATGTGAAGCTTATTAAGTGCTTCCATGTAATCATCCTGTGCATCTATCACAAACACCAATGCTCCACAACCACCAAATATCATATCGCTGTCAAAAGTAGGATCAAAGAAATCTATTTGTCCAGGAAAATCCCATATTTGAAACTGTACAAAGCTTGAGTTACTTATATCATCTTTAATTATTTTATTTGTACTTTCTAAGAATAATGTCTCGTTCGGGGACATTTTGTGGAAAACCACCTTTTGTATCGACGACTTGCCACTACTAAAGAAAGGAAAAGAGAATAAAAATCAAAGGAATAAATAATAATAAACATACTATTATATATACATATTGAAATACTAATTTGTGTCACAAAGAATTTAAGTTTACCGTCTGAGACCCATCAGAAGTATTCTAGGTTTTTGTTCTCCTGCTAGTGGATCCATAGATCCTTCAGTTTCTCCATCAAATGGCGCATATCCAAAATCTTTGGGGAAAGAACCGCTTTGATAGTGATCGTCATAACCGCTTTGATAATGATCATCATCATCCTATATAGAAAAAATATTTTATAAAAATATAACATCTAGAAGCAATTCATATTGAAGATTAGTTTTTAATATATTGTGTGAATTAGAAATCTAACAAAGTTACTTCCAAATATTAATGTTATAATTTTTAATTCATTTACACAGACAAACCATACATAATCCAATTAATTCAATGTAAAAAATAATTAACAAAAAAAAAAAGGGAAAGTTTAAGTTTCATATATATCTTCCTTTTTACAAAAATCTTTATAAAAATATTCAAGCGATATCATTTGCTTACCATGTTTGTAAGGTTAAATAATCTTTACGCAGGTCGAGATTACCACTATTCTTCTAAACAAATTATAAATCTGACGAAATGTCGCAGTTTCACAATATGTATATCTATTTAATCGCGATCACAAATAGCCGAAAATTATCTAGACTACAAAGTTGTAATACATATGTACAATATATCTTTGTTTATAGTTATAGTTGGAAAGGGGTGTGATGCGTGATGAATGATGAGAGATAGGCAGCGTGGACCATGGACCTAGGAATATCCCTAGAGTGTCCATGGGCTGCAGTCTGAAATGGACTTACAGTGCTGATTGGTCCTCCTTCAAAGAAGCGTCCGAAAAAATATCCGTTTTATCCAATTTCAAAGCAAGAAAAATCATAAATCAATGGTTGAGTTTGAAGATTAGCATGTTCTATCTTTATCCAACTTTCAGCAAGAAACAAAGATAGAATGACGCTTTTAGCGTTTCTCTAAATGCACCTTAGGCCGGGTCTACAATAGATGTAGTAAGCCTTAAGCCGTAAGAAATTAACTAATTACAATTGTCTTTAGAGAAGAATAATGAATATGATTGGTTCATTTCTTACGACTTAAGGCTTACTATAGCTATTGTAGACCCGACTTTAAGAATTAAATATTAAATAATAGGAATAAAAAAGAAAGAGAGAGAGAGATCTCCCTCTTTTTCTTATTTCTAATATTTAATATTTAATTTTTATTCCTAATATTTTCTATATTGTATCTAACCGAGACAAAATGAGAGGAGAAAAAAAAATTTGAATTTTTATTAAATTTAATATGTGATTTTTTTAAAACCAAATTTTGTTGATAATTAATAAGTCGAAATATATATAACAAACACATGACAGTTTTTTTCTATTACTTTGCATATCTATTTTATATATTGTCGTCGTTTTATTACCGCGCATGCGCGAAAAATTGGGCCAATATGCTCAAATCTACTGCTACATATGTGATTTTGACAGTTTGACAGAGCAAATTACTATTGCTGTGTAATTCGTCGATAGCATGCAAAGATAAGAATTTTATAAATCTTGTATGATATTTGAGACAAATATGAAGATATGGTTCGTAAAATGAAATACTATTATATATTCTTATAAAGGATCAATTGACATATAATAATCTTAGTTTTAGTTAATGTATGCATGTAATTTTTATTATTGAAATTTTAAGAAAGAGAAAATTCTTATTTCTCTTTTTATCTGTTTTAGGTAATAATTTAAACAAAACAGCTGATCCAGTGACAGTGTCACAAGATTAACATGCTTTTGTAAAAACTTAATCAGGCATTACTGAAGTACAGGTTCATAAAGTAGCTTGTTTTCTACTGATGATTTTGATGTTATAGTTAGTCGCAAGACAGTTATTCTTACTCAACTCTGGATGTAATTGATTATTATGCCAAAATGGAATTGGCAAAGGAAGTAATTGATGGTCTAGCAAACATTCAAAATAGCAACATTTTACCTGAAGAAACATTTTTACAATTATTAGATGTTATAGTATCTTACATCTGTAAGAAAATTGGCGATGGAAAAAGTAAATATAAATTTAACTCAATTTGTGTCTCAGGAATGTAAAAATATTCAAGATACAATGTTCACACAGTTATATATACCTTTTATCCTAGGCATCGCTAGTATATATCCATCCAAATCAGATCTGGTGAAGGCTGCTGTTGCCAGTATATCTTGCCTTTTTATAGAGGCTGCTAGACACGATTACGATGAAGAGAGCCTAAAAATCTTTCTACATAATGAACATATTAATGGACAAAGGATTGAAAAATTGTGTAGCACTTACAGTAACAATAAACAAGATATTCAGACACAGTTGGAATTAACAGGAGACAACATATCACATATAGTGGATGTGGATTGGCGTTTACATCATTGTGTTAGGGTAAGTTCTTTAATAACTTTGCCAAATGTATTACTTTACATAACACAAGTCCAACAATATATATATATATGTCTTCTGCATAAGTTACATTAAATAAAATTTCTGTGTGTGTTTTTGGATATAGATTAGCACTTGTTCTACCGATATGCCAATTTATAATATTCGAATGAGTACAAAAAAGTGTAATGAAATGAAATATGTAACATTTACGTGCACCGTACAACAGTTACAAGAGTTAGTGTACAAATTGAAGGATGCTGTAAGGCACATCGAAAAAATCTCTAATATATAAACTTCTACTGATTTACAATTTGGAAATATATTTTCCCATTGCTCCGATAGAGCAATGTACACATATGAAGGATGTTTCATATTGAATAATAAACAGTTTTTTAAGTAGGTGCAGTCAATTATATTTTTGCATTACTGATGAAAAGAATATCTCCTAATCCATGTATATAGAATTGCTATTGTATTATTTTTATACATTTATACATGCATATGCGCGTATACACACATATACACATATATAAAAAATGATTAAAAATACAGTAATCCTGCAGCCCGATATATTTAAAAATTTCTATTTGTTAGACGAAAAAAATACTATGTGGTTACATCCTTACTAATATTAAATATAGAATTATATTAATAATTCTTTTTCTCTCTATTATGCAATGATTTTTATATAACCATAATACACTATATACAAATAAAACTTAGCATATCTATCAAGAGAAACTTCTCCAAACATTAAAGTTTCTTAGCAAAGTTTGTCATCTTCTTTTGTAGTACTTTTCCAAATTTTTATCCCTTTTACTTTTTTTATCAATACAATCGTGTAAATGGACAACAAAACGCACATATATATATATATATATATATATATATACATATATTATTAAGAATAAAGATATATAGATTAGGTAGAAAAATTCAAAAAAATAAAATTCGTAAAGCAGAGCGCAATATTGAAAATGGAGCAGAAAAAGAGAAAGCGATATAGAGAAAAATATTACAATTTACGATCAATAAATTTATCAGAGCGCAATTTTGTTTCATTAAAATGTTTTCTATATAAGACGAAATAACATAACGATCACAGTATTTAATCGTTAACTAATATTCTTTCTGACATAATTAGCAATATATGTATTTTATAATTTTTATTGTTCCATATTAATTACTCGATATATATGATACGATAAGGCCTCGGACATTTCACTACCATCTGCAGTTTTCGAATATTTTTGAAATTACCCATAACATAATTAATTTTTATCTTGATATCTTGTTTTTTTGGATTAATCCAAAAATGAAAATCCTAGAACTTATATATATAAAATAAAGTAATATATACTCATGATTGTAAATAATCGATAATATTCGCACTTTTGTGAAAATCTTCCTACAATACACGTTTGTTCTTCTATACACTTATAAGTCTGATAAAAAGTAAAAAGAACGAATTTTTTTTACATCGTTAGTTGTATATTGCATTAAAGCTTTTGTTCAATCTGCAAAATAAGAATTTTATGTATATACATATTATAAAATTGTATATATATTATAATATAAAATTTATATGTGTAATAAATTTATATATATAATAAATACATATATCAACTTTTTATATTGCTATAATTAATATGAATTAATATCTTGATTTTACATAATATATGAATAGCATCAAATGTTAAATGTATTTTATGGAAAAAGATATATTATAAAAAAATCACTGAAAGCAAAACTAGTATTTGTGAAATAGAGCTATTTTTCTCAAAAACAGTACTGTTCTAGAAAATAAAATTTGAATACAATTCTTCTTAATAAAGGGTTACTCAAAAATATTCAATGCTGCAAACTATATAAATTTCATATCAATCTTACACGTTATAAAAATGTATAGTTTAGGTTTAGGTAACATTATATTAATTTAATTAGTTCACCTATACCTACCTATACCTAACACTTTTTTTTTAATATACGTATGTGCTCATTACATTGTGGGTATCTTCTTCTATCACGAATCATCGTGCCTTTTCATAATTATATTATGTACACAAAAAAGTGACTGTGATACTTTTAGTTACTTAATGCTAACGAATAACTTGAATCTTCATTTAAAAATTTCTTGCATTCAATATGCAAGAAACGGATATTATATGCTATTAAGATATGACATAACGCGACGTTATACGCTATGACATTAACAAATCAACAGTAAGCATGTGCGGCGCACTGAGACAAAAATCATTAGTAGTTGATTTAAATATATAACTTTAATAGGATAAATTTTTTTTTTTCCAAGGTCACTGTTTCCACAACTTGCATCGATATCCGCGAAAAATGTATGCTCCAATATTGCAACGCATGATATAATGTATAACGAAACAAGATAAATACTTGACATTGTCCCACTTGAAACATATTACTTTGTTTTTTTTACTATTGTCGTGTATGTTGTCATTGTCAGTTCCACTTTTCGTAAATTAATTTTAGTATTAAAGCATACAATAAGTTGCTCTAATATTAAAATTAAATTTACAAAAGACGGAGTTGACCAATTTTACGTCTTGAAATGCTCAAATATTAGATTGTTAGAAAATTGTAAGGGCCATCAATTTTTGCGAAATAGAAAAACCTGGAGAGGAATTATAATTGAAGGAGTACATGATAAAAGTGGAACATGTCGTATACATTTCTATATGTGTATGCATGTATAATAACAACAGGGAGAGAGGTAAGTGACTCGTTAACGGTTAATGTCAGTATTAGTTTACGCGCATAAAAATTCAGATGGTCTCGCAATTACAAACATATGCTTACAAAATAATGTACTCAACGTAATGATATATATATATATAATAACTCATTTATAATAGAAAATAATTAGATCTTTCACGATTGCTATTTACAGAAATGTACAGATTCCTAACACGCCGTGAAACATTTTCAACAATAGCCGTAACCGCTCTTCTCGCTCTTTACACGATACGCATGCATACTGTAAAAATTCATCACCTATAGCATTAACCAGTATATCTCTTATAATTTTTTTTTTTCACTACGTTTTTGCGGATGACGAGGGAGCGCAAAAGGATCTTCAAACGTACAAGTATATATGAGATATACTCGATCGTACGACGTTAGAATTAACTGGCAGTAAATATAATATCGACCGTATGTATACATGATTGAAAGTATTATATTTAAAGCCAGATTGTCGGGAAATTAAATGCAGCTCTGTCATCAACGCGACTTACATGATTAATCTAATTTAATTCTTAATCCTCACGTTTCGCAGTGATTTCACGTCTCCGCTTTATTTCTTTGCACTTCGGACTTTTTACCCTGTATCTGCTCACCGCTCTTGTCGTTCTTAGACTCGTTCGCCGGCGAGGAGTCACCGATATTATTATCTTGAGCGTTACTGTTCGGAATGCTACTCCGTTCTCTGGACGAGGATCGTTCGACTTGGTCATCTCGTTCAGTCGTCTCCGTCACCGGTGTTGTCGCTTCATCGCTGTTAGCTTCCTTGGATTTCTTATTCGCAAACTGATCTGTTGTAACATCACCGTTGACCTTGGCCGCCTGATTTTTCTCCTTTTTATCAGGAGACGAGCTCTCGGTCATCTCGGCATTACTCGACGTTTCCGTAGGCTTTGCCTTGGGACTCTCCTCTTTAAGACCACGTGCCGTCTCTTGCGTCATCGTCTTTTGCATCGGATCCGCATCCTTACATTGCTTCCGTTCGCCGGTACTCGGCGAGTTCGAATTTCCGGGTATCTCCGCGCTCGCCGCGTGCGATACTAGGGGAGAATTTTGCTTGGCAGTCTGCATCTCGATCGTATCGATGTTGCTCGTATCCGTCGCGGACGACGTCTTGACGACGACGACGTTGGAGGTCGGACCTAAACTGCCACCGGTCTTGGATAGATTGAATGCATTGAGCTCACGTTGCAGTGATGGTACCGGTATCGGCACCGGCACGTTCTTCGAGAGAAGTAACGCGACGCTATCGGCCACCGACGTAATCGGCGACTGCGATTCCGCTTTTCCCAGATTGAACGACGTGCACGAGATTGAACTTGGCGACGAGGCTTTGGGCGATTTTGGCGAGGACGAATGTGTGCTGGGCGGCATTCGCTGCACCGCCGGCGGTTGGGTTGATACCGACGAGTAACTACCGGTGGTCTGCGGTATATAGCTGGCTGATCGTTGATACAGCTTGTTGATCGAAGGCGGTAGACTGCTGTGGAAGGCACTGGGAGGCGGGATACCAATGGGCGAACGTATCAAGGGATTCGGGAATCGGCTGGCGTCCGGAAACGAAGAGAAGTGAGAATAAATGATCCGTGGATTCGTGTTCGGCGTAGGTGATGGTATGAATGGATTCGTCGACAGCATATTCACCGGTGAGTTTCTCGGTGATATCGGGGAACCGGTGCTCCGACATATATCCCGCGGATATGGCGTGTTCTGATAACTCCGAGCGTTCGGCGAATAAGGCGGTGGTGAAACGATCGGCGAATTGACCGTGGAAACGATAGGCGACAGAGTCTTGGGATCGATTTTCATCATATTGAGAGTGGTGTTCTTCGTATTAGTAACTGCCGACTGCTCCTTCTCCTTCGCGTCGTTCGTGACCCCGTACATAGGCTTCACGCCCGATGCCGGATTACCTAGATATCGCGGTACGTTTCTCATCTTGAAGATCTTGGCCGGTTTAGACGGGATCTGCTTGCTCGTACCCTCGGACGCGGACGTGGTCTGAGTTTGATTCTGCATCTCTTTCGCTTGATTTTTCACGGCCACATAATTATTCTTCGACAACGTTGGATTCCAAGACTTGGGCGGATCGCGTAACGTCTTATATCCGATCGGTTGACTTTGTTTCTTGAGAGAGGACATTCTCTGGGTCATCTGGGGCGACGACGTCGGGGCTAACGATGTTACCGTCGATGATACCGTTAGAGGACCGGCGGACACGGGTAAGCCGGGCTTGGCGCTCTTATTTTCCATCGTTGTCGCGTTGCTGCTCGGATTGTACATCGGTATATTAGGTATATTCGGTATATGCTTGATCGTCGTGTCCGAATTGGACAACGATGACGAGGGACTCTTCTTCGTACCGATTTTAAGCAGATCCGGTACTTCCGACTTACCGCGCGCCTGTTCCAGCCTGTTCTTCTCCTTCGAATTTTCTCCTATCTTCGCACAGATATCGTTGATCTTCGATCCGATTGTACCGATGGAACCAATTTTCGCACAAATCTCATTTAAATTGGTACCCTTGGCAGTCGCCTCCTGCTTGCGTATAGACGCTTGCTTCATCAGAGATATAGGGATCGCGTCCGGACATGGTGGCACCGAGCATACAGACGTCGGTTTCGACGCCGTCACCGTGATAGTCGCCGTGGACGTGGCTGTCACAGTAGTTACACCTTGACTCGTGTTATTCTTCATAGACATAGATACGGAATATATGCTCATCGAGGGTGTTTGTATGTTGAACTGAGGCGACATAAGGGTCGCTTGACTGTTCGACGTTGAACAAGCGACAACAGGTGATGTTCCCAACGCTTTTTGGAGTGTCGTACAGTTACCTGCCGCACTGGAATTCTTGAATGCCGGTTTCACAGCGGCCGAATTAATTACTATGTCATGGAGCGTATAAGGAAACGTTGTCGATGATGTTGTCTGACTGATCGTAGACGTAGAAGCATTTGATACAATCGTGGATACAACTTGTTCACTCGTCGTAGTTGTATTATTATTATTGTTGTTACTCGATGTGCCCTGTAATTTTTGATTTACCGTATTTGTGACGTGGCTACTATTTGTTTTTGGGACAGATTCTGATGTTTGTATGGGCGAGTTTACTGTTTTCTGTTCCAGTAAATTCAACGCCTGCTGCACATCGATACTCGTGCTCGGATTATCTTTTTCATAGAAAGCTTCCTGTCCACCAGAACCGGAATCTGCCGCCGAGAAAACGTTCCGAGATGCTATCGCGGATGCGACCGATTTTTGCAGAGGAGTCGTCGTAGAACACGAGACTGATACTTTGGTCGTTGTATTCCCGCAATTCGTTCGCGTCTTTGTATCAGCGAGTTTTGTACCTTCAGTCAATGATCTTACTTCAGATTTCTTCGTACTTTGCTGAAGATTTGCACGCTTTTCCTTTGATGTTTTCTTGGAATAAGTATTATTAACTTGGCCCATTTTCGGTTGAAACTGCAGTTTTACGCTTAATGCGTCAATTTTCGACCCAGCATTTGCATTCCCCGTTTTCGCTTCTACACTTGTACTCTTTACACATTGCTTCTGAGTTTCAGCCTTGAAATCTGTACTATTGTTATTATTATTTATCGATAACTTTTTCTCTTCGATATTTTCAGCAACAAGATTTGTGCTCTCCTTCGTAGATTGCGTTACTGATTGGTTAATAATTTTCTGCCCTACTGTATCTTCAACATTAGCAGTTTGATTGCGACCTTTTACTTCACGCGTGTCTTGTTGCTTTGCTGGGACAGTACGATTTCCCGTTTCATTTCCCTGTTTCGTGGTATTCCCATTGTGCTGAATAATTGGCGATGTGCAATTCTTAAGCGATGAATTCTCTGTTGTGGACTTAACGTCATTCGTAGCGGGAAACGCATTACTCGAGTTGGGAAACATTGGATTTTTCATTAATTGCGCGTCGATGGCCAAGGTAGATTGCATTATTTCCACAGAAGATGATTTAGACATGTCGCAATTTTCAATCAACGAATCTGCTTTGTTCACTTCTACAATAGAAGTGATAGTTTTTTCTGAAAATTTTTCATCTTGCAAATTCTCGATCTCTGCATCCCTTTTGTGTACTGTACTTGATATATCGGTTATACTCATTACACCAGTTTCCGATATTTTCAATTGCACCTCTTTCCACTCGCGTTTCAATGATTTCTCATCTTTTATTTCTATAGAATCAATGCCAGCATCTTTTAAAGATTTTGTATAGTTTGCATTATCTTCTGACAATTTCATACGTTTTAAAGACGATTCAAATATCCTGTAGCTTAAATGTAGTGGAACTTTCTGTAATGCAATAGACATGCTGTGTTACTAAATATTATATATATGGGCACATTGAATTAAACGTTAAGTCAATTAAATAATACTTACCCGCCTCCAATGATAGATGTACATAATATCCATTAATGTATAACTACTGCATAACTGCTCCTCTTTGTACATAATATCAACTCTATTTGCATCGCTAAGTCCATATTTGGCTCTTATTAATTTTTGTAAATGAAATATTGTAACCGCTGCAGGACACCGAAAGTATCGCCTCAAAATGGGTTTCTGCGTGCCATCTTTAACAGCAGTTACTTCACTTAAATCCTTTGTATGAGGATTAAAGTATTCCAAGGACAAGCTAAGAGATTCATCTGGAGAATATATATGCGATTCTATGGGTTCTCCACGGGCTTCCGAAGACATCGACTGACTACATTCTTCTGGATGCTTCGCGTAAAATTCTCTCCGACATCGCATTTCATCTGTAAAAGATATTCATACGTTAATTGTTAATGCATGTAATCAAACAATAAAGAGGTAAATTTTGTTTCTTATTAAAGAATAAGCATACTTTGGTAACAACCAGGTACCAGTTTATATACAATATCTTGTAATGTATGATCAGGACGTATGTTTAATAACGGCCTACTTTTGTGAACCTGTACTTCGCAGATCGGGCAATATTTGTTATTTTCCAAATATTTAACAATGCAACTTCTGCAAACTGTAAAGAAACATTTAAAATTGTAAAATTTTATAATGCTACATTAAGCTATTAGCTAATGTACGAATTGATACATGCAATGTCATATGCAATATTGCAAAAAGATACCGTACATGAGTGTAAACATTCTATAATGGTAGTGGCATCGATAAAATATCCACCACATAATTTGCATGTTAATTGCTCATTAAGCTTGGCCAATCGCACTCGATGTCCACCACTTTGCCCTGACATTCTGCAACACAATACACAAAAATATATATACATGTCCTATTTTTCTATAATACTTAATGGATTACTATAATTCATATATTATACCGATTATAATATATATTACATTTAATTGATAGTTAAAACTAACATAATACAAAATATTCATATAATAGACATTATATAAATAATTTAATCAAGTATAACTAAAGGAATGCAGTACAAGGATGATTTAGAAACCACTATTATAAGTTAACAAAGTTTTAGTAATATCTTTTCAACAAACTATACCAAAAGGATAAAACACAAGTGAAAAAGAATGTATGTACATGTATATGTGTGAACAAATTATATAGTAAGTAGACAGATTAGTTTTTAAGTTAGTTGCAAGATACATATTTATATACTAAGTGCACATTTAATTTAGTAAGACTTTTGTTTGTAATTAGTTTAAAAGATTGTAACTCTAAGGAGAATAATAAAATGCAGAATATAATTTATTCTGTACAATTTATAGCAATATAATTTATTCTATACATACACAAAAATATAATTAATCATTTCATTAAATTAATACTTATATTATTAAATTAGGACTGAATATTATAATTTTATTACAAAAAATATAGCACAAGTAACATATCTATCTGCTGGCACGAGGCATAATCGTGTCTCGCAATCAATATAAGTAAACTAAAAAATAGTGATAGCTACCTCCTAATGCAAGTAGCACAACTAGATTAAAACAAACATTATATAGATTGAAGCAACTATGGATATATATATATATTTTTTTTTTTTTTATGCATATATATATATATGAAAAATAGATATATATATATATATATATATATATATATATATATATATATATAAATCTATACATGTACGCGCGCACACACACACATACACACATATACACACACACATATATATATATATATATATATATATATATAAGATCAACAGATTTACTTGCATGCGACACAATTTCATGATGTTTTCAAGAGGGAGGGGGACGAATATATCGGATAACGGTGCAAATGAAAATTGAGAAAACATTGAGAGCTACGTATAATACGTCGATCTGAGATATTTACGGTGTTTCATAAGCGTTCGGCGAAAGTATTAATTATACTCTATAACTATACATTCGGCAGCTTGGGATAGAACTTACGTGACGAACGAAGCGAAAATCGTCCGTTTTATTTAGTAATCGCCATTTGGCCTCAAAAGTCAGGAAAGTTGGGTCAGACGTAACTTGTCACGGGTTGCCATCATATATGATTACTGCTGTCCTATCGAGAAGACGGTTTTTTCACATTATTTTTCGGGTGACGATGCTTTTCGTGAACGCACAAAGAATTCTTTAAAACGACAACGCCGTCCCGTACGAACGAAATTCGTTTCAATCACTGATATTCATCGTAAAATGGACCACCACTCTCTACGAAAACTGCGCGTACGGCAGCAGGACAAAATGGCGGATAAACAATCATGCGTGCGATCTTTCTGAAAACATTGCGCAGCGCGCTTCGAGCCTGGTGCCAAATCAAAATTCCCGATCGCGATAATGGCCGAGCCATTAGCATGGAAAACCAATTATGTATGTATTATAAAATAAACTATTATTTTCCAAACATTGAAAATATTACAATTACATATTATTAGAAATGTTTCCTAAATGATTTCAAATAATTCATTAATTGTAAATAAATTGTTATTTCCTAAAATATGTAAAAATATTTTCCTAAATTTGCTTACAACTATTGCAATAATAAAAAATTGTATTAAATTTGCTAAGTATACAAAGGTCACGCAATTGGCAATTGAATAAAAAATTTTTGAAATCGTAAACATTTTATTCGATTAGCCAATCGTTGTGCCCACCTATGTTTCTTTACTAGAAAGCTCCAATTATAACATCAGAAAGATCGACCAATCCTGAATTCAATATGAAGAAGATGCCACACATGATTGGTCAATTCGTGCATGGATATATTGTAACATAGAGTGCGTTTCGATTGTTAGTTTTACTCTATCCACTAATATCAGTGCTCGTGAAATACTATTTCTTGGTGTTTTTTATACTTTTTTATTTTGAAAATGACAAACAGTAACATAGATAAGCCTGAATAAGGCACGAGCTTCTGAAAGATGATTGCGCAACACAGTAACCTGATTATCAATTGAAATCAATTAGAATCAATTATAAGAAGAGCACTTTTACGATAAGATGACTATTGTACAATTTTTCAATAACCTTTTACACAATTTAAATTAGTAAGTTTTATTATACAAGTGACAGAGAATGACAGAAGTTTCTAAAAAAAATTTGTAATGTATTTGAAAAATCAAACCAATTAATTTAATCGATACATTTATGATTTTAATATCTTTATATATGATGATTATTTTTTTTAAATATATATTATATATCAATATGCCATGTGCTATATTTATTATTTACTATATGTTTCTTTTAGAAATATATCTTGAAAAGTTTAATATTATTATCTGATATGGATGAAATACAAGATGTTGACAAAAGGACAAACACTGCAAAAAATGACAAAATACTTACTAATGAAACTAGGTAAAAATATATAGATTGCTTGTATAAAGAATACAAATTAATGTACATGTGTATAAAGAATATTTAGAAAAAAATTTTGTATATTTGAATCTCGTTTTTTTTTCTTTTTTTGTATTTATTTAATATCTATAAAATATTTTTAACTTTTTGCAGAAACTTTCTTCAACAAACTTCTACTAGAAGCTCAAATGAGAAAATAATAATGACAGATATAACACCGCAAGTAAGATTTTTATAATATCTTTATATTATATATTTTGATATTTACAAAAAAATGGCTGATTCTATTACAAGTAAATAATTATTATATAATTATCTTTTTCAGGCTATTATAAGCTGTATAATTCATTGTATGGTTATTAAAGCTGGTATAAACATGGCATACAGTACGGTTTTACTAGATGGATTATCACGCAGTTCTGATTTGAAAATAACTGAGAGCGAAGGATCTTGGATAGGTCAGTTTTATGATAAGATTTAGATGTCTATAAGCTAAATTTGTGCACATAACAGATATGTAGTCTTATTCAGCAATTTATAGTAAATTAGGATTGCAATTATTAGTAGTGCTACATGTTATTCTGCACTTTTTGTTCTGTAGCAAGCCTAGTTACAATAACATTACCAGTAGGATCTATCTTTGCCGGCCCTTTAATGGATAAATTTGGGCGTAAAACGGTTTGTCTATTATCTTGCATTCCTGCAGCAATATCATGGGTTTTATTGATATTCGCTAAATCTCTAATTACTATTTATATGGCTCGAGTTATAGCCGGGATTGCATCGGGATTAACGACGGTTGGATTGGTTTATATATCAGAACTCTCACATCCGCAAGTTAGGCCAATGCTTCTGTGCCTTAATTCGGTGTTTGTTTCATTGGGTATATTAATTACTTGCTGTCTGGCTGTACTGCTAGACTGGGATAAAATAGCTATGATCTTCTTAGCATTGGAGTGTTGCATCTTCTTTGCATTCTTTTTTGTACCTGAAAGCCCCTACTGGCTTGTATGCTTTACAAATGGCATGCTTGAAAAACGAATTTACAAAATGAAACGCAGTCTAAAACGACTTAACAGACGGCAAACAGTGAGTATAACATCGTTTTATAGTATCTTCTACATACTAGAATATCTTCAACAGATAAACGTTTTCTAGATTTACGAGCAAGAATATTCGCGAATCATCGAGATATACAGAAACCAAGCTAACGATGAAGGACCAAAAAGTATAGTTGTATCTATAAAAAATTATTATCATAAATTTACGTCTCCGAACGTCTATAAGCCTATAGCGATACTTTTTCTGCTTTTTCTGTTGCAACAACTTTCCGGTTGTTATGTAATTATATTTTACGCTATATCTGTCTTCCACGAAATGGGCGGAACATTTGGCAAGAGTTTTGATGAAAACAATGCCCTTGTCATGTTAGGTATCATTCGATTTGTCGTAAGTATACTAACGGTATTTTTTAGTAAAAAATATGGCAGGAGAGTTCTTTGCATCTTGAGTGGAATCGGAATGACTATTTCCATGTTTCTTTCGGGAATGTATATGTATTTCACGATATCGTATGATGAAAATGGTAATCTAGAGGAAACCATGGTGGATCAAAAATGGTTATTACTATTCTTTGTATTAGCTTACATCTGCACTAGTACGTTTGGATTTATAAATATACCATGGACGTTAATTGGAGAATTATTACCTGTATCCATACGTGGTATCGGTGGAGGCCTCATGGTTTCTCTTGCTTACATAATGATGTTTGCTGTTGTAAAGAGCTATCCTTATATTTTAAAAAGCATGAGCATCCAGGGTATCTTTTTCTCTTTTAGCTTTATGTCCTTAACAGGTACAGCCTTTGTGTATTTTTTTTTACCAGAAACTTTGGGCAAATCTTTTTCTGATATTGAAAAATATTTCTTGTCTAAAAGAGAGAGAGAAACATATGATGCTATTCCTAGAACTTCTTAGAATTTTTTGCTTTTACTTTGTTTTTTTTGAGTGTTTTGCACAATACTAATAATATATATATAAATAATAAAAGACTGTTTACTTAATTAATTACAAAAAGGAATGTACAATCTCTCGGACAATAAATCTTGATAATAAATTGGATAAAATCCTAGAAATAACATTATGTGTAATTGCTCTTATATTTAAAATATTGTATATAATTGTGCTCTTTTGTAAATAAGCTTGTATAATTATGTTATTTTCATTCCAACATTCAATTTAATCTAGAATTAAATACAGTTTATAAATGTCTCGAAATAATATATATTTAAAAGTTATCTCCTACAAAAGTTTTTTTTATATTTAAAAAAATTATTTTTTATATTTATATAATCTATGTAATAAATCTACTAAAAAAAGAATAGAAATTTTTTTTTGCTATAGATTTACACATTATTATATTATATTTACATCCTGCAATCTGTAAAAGAAATTTATGGTAAGAATAAATATATATATGTATATATTAAATGTCAATACACAGACATGTAACTGGCCGTATACACATAAGAATCTTGTACGGACACTGACATATGTTTGATTTTTAACCTCTTTTTCCTCTCTCTCTCTCTCTCTCTGTCTCTCTCTCTATTTTTTCTTTCTCTTTTTATATTTGTAGAAAGGAGCAAGTGCACATCCGGATTAGCACATCGTAAATATCGGAACATATGTATTATTTTTATCACGTTAAAACACAATATCCTTCAAAGTCTGTATTGACAATTCGTTTTTCACCTGTTGCAGATGTGACACGCGCTGTAAACGAGATGCATAGCCGACAATAGCTACATATGTGTCTGACAAGTGTTGCTCCACCTAACCTGTATTTTTTTGACGTCGACAATAATTACAGTGATTATCATATTACCAATTATTGAATATATTGGTTTTATTGGCCATGCGATGAATTTTATTCTCGCAGAACGATGTCTGTTTATCGCAAAACTCTTGTGTTGAAATTGTCATTTTGCACACTGTATATAATTGGTATTTTTGTTATCGCTCGGCAAATATTTCGTGCCGATGACAGTTCTAAGAATTACAAGGATCAACTACCATTTCCAAGAAAGGACAATAATTCGCAGAGACAGAAAGATGTGGATATCGCGTTGCAGAGGTTACAGAAGGAAAGGTAAGTTTGTATTTGATCTTGTCGAGATTATATGCAATTTATCCGTATTGTCCACTTATTTTGCACATTTTTTTTATTTGCAATCTTATTTTATCAGTTATTTTGCATACTTTTTCTTATAATTAAAAAAAATATTTTAGGTATGAGGAGCAGATATTAAAATTAGAATATGATGTTGTACCTGGACTTGGAGAAAATGGGAAACCTGCTTATTTATATGGGAAGGATAAGTTTCGAGGGGAAGCAGCCTTGAAGAAAAAAGCATTGAATGTTGTTCTCTCAAATAAGATATCGTTGACTAGAAAGTTACCAGATATACGCAACTCATTGTAAGAACTTAATATATTGCATTTAAAGAGATTATTTTATACAAGTATTTGTGTTACAATATTTTTTCTCTTTTGTTTTTACAAATGCACATATGGATTTTATATTATAGATGCACAAATCTTACATATGACCAATTATTACCAAGTGCTAGTGTAATAATTATTTTTTATAATGAACCATGGAGTGTTCTGTTACGTACGGTGTACAGTGTCCTAAAAGGTTCTCCTCCACATTTGTTGAAAGAAATTATTTTGGTCGACGATCATAGTGAGGAAGGTATAGAAATTTATATAAGTATATAAATTAGCGATCACATATAAAAAAATATATTATTTGTTCTGTTAATTTGTAGAAGAACTTCAGGGACAACTAAATTATTATCTTTCGACTCATTTACCTGCAAAAGTAAAGTTACTGAGATTATCCTATAGACAGGGACTGATACGGGCTCGTCTTCACGGAGCCAAGAAAGCTAAAGGCGATGTTCTTGTTTTCCTGGATGCACATTGCGAAGTTATCAAAGACTGGTATCAATTTGAACTGGTATTAATTTAACTAGAAGACATATTTCCTCTGTTGTATACATCTGATTTTTATATCTTAAATATAGCAATAACTTTATAAATGAAAAGAGTATTATTAATGTATACATTTTCATACAATACAGGTTACAACCATTGTTACAGCGAATAAAGGATAAAAGAAATGCTGTATTAATGCCAATAATTGATAATATTTCCGAGGAGACACTAGAATATTTTCATGATAATGAAGCATCCTTCTTTCAAGTTGGTGGCTTTACATGGTCTGGTCATTTCACATGGATAAATATTCAGAAACATGAGATCGAATCACGTCCCTCTTCTATATCACCAACTAGATCTCCTACTATGGCAGGAGGTTTGTTTGCTATTAACAGAAAGTATTTTTGGGAAATTGGTAGTTATGATGATAAAATGGATGGTTGGGGAGGTGAAAATCTAGAGATGTCCTTCAGAGTAAGTAAAATCCTTCTAAATATCTCCATTAAATTTGTAATATAATTACATGTAATTTTATGTTAGCCTCTAATGTTTTTTGATAAATTGATATTCTCTAATAGATCTGGCAGTGTGGTGGTACATTGGAAATCATTCCTTGTTCTCGAGTCGGTCATATATTTCGAAACTTTCATCCATATAAATTTCCAAATGATAAAGATACTCATGGAATAAATACTGCTCGTTTAGCATTTGTCTGGATGGATGGATATAAGAGATTATTTTTGCTCCATCGTAGTGAGTTCAAGGTAAGATCAGAAATTATTCAAGTAATTTATTTGACTCGTATATTGGATCTTACATGGGTAAATAAAATTTGCAGAACAATCCAAAACTCATTGGAGATATAAGCGAACGTTTAGAATTGCGTAAAAGGCTCAAATGCAAAAGTTTCAAATGGTATCTTGATAATATTTATCCAGAAAAATTTATTCCCGACGAAAATGTAGTGGCATATGGCCGTGTTAGATTGCGCAGTAAACAATTGTGCCTAGATAATTTGCAACACGACGAAGATAAACCATATAATTTAGGTTTATATAGTTGTCATACTAAATTATATCCAAGTCAGGTTTGTAAATTTTAATGCCAATTGAATTAACATTTTGAAGACGAATTTGTTAAAATTTCTCATTATATTTGTCTGCAAATTAGTTTTTCTCATTGAGCAATTCTGGCGAATTACGAAAGGAAGATACTTGTGGGATAATATTGGATGACAATCAAAAGCCACACACACGAATTCAAATGACTGAGTGCAATAATGAAACCGGTGGAAAAGACTGGATATTAACTAAGGTAATGTATCAATTTTTGTTACTAATAAAGATTATATATATATATATATATATATATATATATATATATATATCGAGAAAATAATTGAATGTTTTAATTGTAGGACGGCAGAATAATACATGTAGAAAGTGGTCTCTGCCTAGATGGTACTGGATTGCATAGCGACGACGACGTACGAGCAACCAGTTGTGCTAACATACCGGGTCAATTTTGGAAATTTGATTTTTATAATAAAATGTTATCTACATAGCGTATTTATTACATGTACTTGTCTATTTAGAGTACATGCTCTATTTTTTAATTGTACATTAATAAATTAAAATTTTTTACTGTTTCTGCTAAACATGTACATTCAAATTTTTCACATTCCATTTTTTAAAAATTTTTTATATATTTCGAAATTTAGAATTTGATAAAATTGAAATTGAAAATTTGATTTTTTAAACAGAAAGTAAAATCCAAGTATCTACATTACAGATTCCATGAAATAATACTTAAAAAAATGCGCTTTCGCACTATTAAAATTTCTTTATTTTGATTGGTCAGAACAAACGATTCTGACGAGTAGATTTTTGGAACCAATCAGATAGCTACAGATTGAGACCCAACGTATCCAGTCTAGATATTTATGTACCATGATTGTTGACTCGACAATTTTAACAATTAATTTATTCATTATTGATCTATTATATGTATTAAATATAAGATTAATAGGCTGCAATATAATTGTTTTATCTCCTGTTTGATGATAACATTGCTATTTCTCAAAATGGAAAATTCATCAATGGAAAATATTCGAAATGCTAGGGAATAACGTGTTGATCTTGTAATATTGTGACCAATCATTTTTCAGCTTGATGGAAATAATGAAGCTGATTGGCTTCTTATCATGCGAGCTGTGTTTCTCTATTTTTTGTACGCGAGTACTACCAGAGAGAACTCTGGTACTACACAAACACAACGGTTGGTTTTCTGCGACTTATCAGTTTGAAACGTTCGAATTTTACGGGGGATAAGCTTTTTATTTGTTTTGATATCACGTAAAGTGTACCGTAAATAATAAACGTGTTTTATATGTAATATGTTCTACTATTAATTTAACTATGTATATTAAATCGATGGTACTGGAAGGATTCAAATCCTATGCCAAGAGAATCGAAATAAACGCTTTTGATAAGGAGTTCAATGCAATCACAGGATTCAATGGTACCGGCAAATCAAATATTTTGGATGCAATATGTTTTGTTTTGGGCATTACGAATCTTGGTCAAGTAAGTTTTGTGTATCTAGTTATTTATAAATTACTTTCTTGAAGATTTTATATACTATTCTAACATAGCCTTATTCTTGTGTATAAGGGTCTCATAAAAATAATATTAATTTTTAGATAATTATGTTATAATGCATAATTACAAAAGTTTTCTTTTAATTATTAATGTTTGTTGCATATGTCAAAAATTATATTACATAAAATTGTTTGGTATATCTATTACAAATTATTCATTATAATCTGTTAAAATATATAATTAACAAATTTTATTTACTTAAATATAGGTACGTGCTACTTCTTTGCAAGATTTAGTTTATAAATCCGGACAAGCCGGTGTGAAAAAGGCCAGTGTTACAATAACATTTAACAATCATGACAGAGAATCATCTCCTATGGGTTATGAACATTACGAAGAAATTGTAATTACAAGACAAGTAATAATTGGTGGTAAAAATAAGTACATGATCAATGGAACAAACGTACCAAATAAACGTGTACAGGACCTGTTTTGTTCGGTTCAATTAAATGTGAATAATCCACACTTTTTAATTATGCAAGGTAGAATAACTAAAGTATTGAATATGAAACCAGTAGAAATTTTATCTATGCTTGAAGAAGCAGCTGGAACAAAAATGTATGAGACTAAAAAACAGTCAGCACTTATTACTATAGAAAAGAAGGATAGCAAGTTGAAAGAGATAAACGATGTATGTTGTCAATATACAATTTAGTATGGATACATTTTGGATAAATATATATTTTTAATTGTTACACATCTGTGTTTTAGATTTTAAAAGAAGAAATAGCACCAAGATTGAACAAATTGAAGGAAGAGAGAACACAATACGTAGAATTCCAACGGATAGAAAGAGAACTTGAACATTGCAAGAGAATTTATCTTGCATGGAAGTATGTTACTGCTCTAAGTAATAGTCAAAAAACAGAAGAGAATGTCAAGATTGTGCAAAACAAAATAGATTTGAAGTTAGAAAATATAGCCAGTGGAGAAGAAGAAATCAAAAATATAGATGAAAAATATACTGAGCTATTGAAGAAAAGAGAAGCGGTATGATTTTTTTGTTATTTTTTAAATTTATTTTTTTTTAATGAAATTAGATTATTTATAAATTGTTATATTACATAGAATATCATATGGAATGATAAGATATAAATACTCTCGAAGACTAAGAAGATTGTTAAATTTGATTAAAAACTAAGAAGATAGTTTAAATTTATATTTGTAATTTTTTAATATTCTACTTTTTCTTGAACTATCTTTGTAGTTTTGTAATTCTGTTACTTATGTAATCTAATAATAATGATAAAATTTTTCTAAAAATATTTAATTAGGCAGTATAAATTCAAATACACAGTACAAATTAAATATTATTATTGAACAATTTTTTAATAGGAGAAAGGTGGTATTTTGGAATCCTTGGAGCAAGAGTTACAAGAATATGAAAAGAAACAACACAAATTAACAGCTGAAATGAACAGTAATAAGGAAAGTATTAAAGTAGCAAAAAAGACAATAGATCAAATAAAGAGTAACATAGTGGATGATAAAAATGCACTTATCTTAAAAGAACAAGAATTAGAGAAAGTTGGGGGAGTTTTCCAGAACTTAAAGGAAATGGATCAAAAAGATACTGAAGCATTACTGAAAGCACAAGAGAAATATCAGAAAATCAGTGCAGGTTTATTGGAGAGTGAAGATGGTAAAAATGCAACATTGGAGCAACAGTTAATAAATGCCAAACAAAGCATAACACAAGCACAAACTGAGCTTAAGCAATGTAAAATGATGCTGGATCACAACAGGCAGCAGTTAAATAAGAAACAAAAAGATATGCATAGCACTGAAAATGAATATAAGAAATATAATATGGATCTAGGGAATAAAGAAAAAGAATTGAAAAGTTTGGAGAATAAGTTACAACAATTAAACTATAAGAATGGTTATTTAGAGGATTTGAAAGATCAAAAGAATATCTTGATGGGAGAAATAAGGCCATTACGTGAGAAACTGGATCAATTTGAATTAAGATATCCTCAAACAAGATTTGATTATCAAAAACCTGAACCTAATTTTAATCCAAAGTCAGTAAAAGGTATGGTGTGCAAATTACTTAGCTTAAAGGACAAAAAAGTTGCATATGCTTTGGAAGTAGCTGCAGGGGCAAAGGTAATATTCTTTGAGCAATAATTTTTTAATGAAAATTTATTTCATGAGTAATTTTGTTTCAGCTTTATAATATAATAGTTGACACAGAAACTACAAGTAAAAAGATTCTTAAATATGGACAATTACAACAACGAGTTACCATTATACCACTTAATAAAGTAGCTGGTAGATCAATGGAACAAGCAATGGTTGCTTTGGCACAAAAATTGGTCGGAAAAGAGAATGTTCAACCTGCTTTGACTCTCTTAAATTTCCCAGATGCGGTTATGCCGGCAATGACTTGGATTTTTGGTCAAATATTTATATGCAAAGATATGGAAACTGCCAAGAAAATAGCATTCCATGAAAGAATTATGAAAAAATGCGTTACTTTAGAAGGCGATCTCTTTGATCCAGCAGGTACATTATCTGGTGGTGCTCCAGCAAAATCTGGATCAATTCTATTAAAACTAGAAGAATTAAAAGAAATTCAGAATGAACTTAATAAGAAAGAACAACTTTTGCGAGATATAGAGACTGCTATATCAAATATTGCACAAACTGCAGAAAAATATGCGGTATTAAAACAAAAATACGATTTAGTGACTTACGAAATGGATATGATACGACAGAGATTACAACAAACGAGTTATCATAAAATTAAAGAAGAGGTACACATGTGTAGTTGAAATTCAACTTTATAGTAATTTGTATGTAAACATATATTTTATAAATTGATTCTTTTATTGATGTTTTTATAGATGGATTCTTTAAATGCAACTATTGAAGAGCTTACACAACGGATAACCGCAGCACAAAATTTAGAAAAGGATAGCACAAAACGTGCAAAAGGCATAGAAAGTCAGTTAAAAGATGCAGTAAATATTCGTGAAAAACAATTAAAAGAAGCTGAGAATCAATTGAATTTCTTAAAGAAAAAAGCAGAACAAAGTCGCACGGAATGGCAAAAAAGGGAGCAAGAATCAGAAACACTTGAATTAGAAATAAAAGAGTTGAAAAAGACTATTGAAAGCGGTAATGAGCAATTACTCCAAGCAGAAGAAAAAAGCAATTTGTTTGAGCAAAAGGAGGAAACTCTTCAGCAAGAATTGAAAGAAACAAAAGACAAAGTTAAAGAACTGCAGAATAGTGTTAAAGAACAAAAGAATATTATTAATCAGCAAAACAAAGATATACAAGGATTAATAACAAGAAAAGAAGACATTATTAAGCATAATAGAGAACTGGAATTAGATATTAAAAAATTAAATCATGAAATTAATGATATCAAAAAGTGTGCTGCTGATTGTAAGCATAAAGTTTTGGAACTCACAAGAAAATATGAATGGATTGAACAAGAAAAAGCTTATTTTGGAAAAGAAGGTATTTGAATAAACACAATATATATATATATATATATATATATATATATATATATATATATATATATATATATATTTTTTTTTTTTTTTTTTTAATAGAGGAATATAAATATATGATTAAATATTTGTTATGTATATTTTTAGGTGGAATATACGATTTTAAAATTAATAAACCAGATGAAATGGAACAGAAAGTACAACATTTGGAAGGAATGCACAACAAGTTATGTCGCAATATAAACACGCGATCAATTAATCTTCTCGATAAAGAAGAGGAACAGTTTAACGAAATATTAAAAAAGAAGAAGATAGTTGAAAATGATAAGAAAAAAATTCTTGAGACAATCAAGCATTTAGATGAAAAGAAAAAGGAAACTCTGATTAAAGCTTGGGAACAGGTATAATTTTTTCATTGAGAGGCAAATTTGTTTTAAAATACAAAATTAGACATAAATTTCTTTATATAGATATATATTCATATATAATGAAATATTTTTTTTAAACATTCTAGATTTTTTATACATGTACGATTTATGTCATTGTGTATACATATGTAACAGTTTATATTTGATATGTTATAAACAAACTTATTTTTAATTTAAATTATATGTAAATATTATAAGTGCACAATTTATGGGATTATATTGGTGAATTTTATTTTTTCAGATAAACAAGGACTTTGGTTCAATATTCAGTACTTTACTGCCAGGAGCAGAGGCTAAATTAGAACCCAAAAATGAAATAATAACTGATGGCTTAGAAGTGAAGATTGGATTTTCGGGTGTTTGGAAAGAGTCATTAGGAGAATTATCCGGTGGTCAAAGATCTTTAGTTGCTTTATCATTAGTCTTAGCTATGCTTCTTTATAAACCTGCGCCGCTTTATATCCTAGATGAAATAGATGCTGCCTTAGATCTTTCGCATACAGAAAATATAGGCACAATGTTAAAGAAACATTTTAAACGTTCACAATTTATCATTGTGTCATTGAAGCCCGGTATGTTCAATAATGCTAATGTCTTATTTACAACTAGATTTATCGATGGTATGTCAGCAATAAGCAGAACCGAAAAAATAAGATCCAAATAAAAAATTAATTTAATAAAATAAATCGTGCAATACATTTCACGATTTTTTTATTAAATTAATTTTTTATTATTTCTATATTTCTATATTAATTTAAAACTATTTTTATTTATGTTACGTAAAAATAAAGTTTTATATGTAAATGTTTATATCTTTTCTATAATAATAAATACATATTCAACATTCTATGAATAATTATGCGAAATTTAACTGCTAATAACATAACCATTACATTTAAGAATTATCCATACTAGACCAATCAATTCCCGCGAAAAACGGATGACGCTTTACTTCATCTATTGTCAATCGTTCATCTGGATGATATTTCAATATCTGCAATCATAACATAGATAAAGTCACATATGGTCATATCTATATATATATAACATTATAGGTAAAGTTACATTTTTTGTATATATAAATATAAACTTACGCCATATAATAAAGATCTTGCATTTTCTGATAGCTTGTCAGGAATGTTAACTGTGGAATGTGAATGAAATAATCCCGGATGTTTGACGATAAACATCTGTTAAAAAAAAAGAATGTTAAACTTTATTACTGTTGAAAATAATCTTATAATTAAAAATGCTCAATTTTACATACAACACCAGTAAGCAGTTCATACAAAATAACTCCAAAGCTCCAAATGTCTGTAGCGGGAGTAACGAGAATAGTTGGAGAATACATTGTGGATTCGGGCGATGAATATGGATAAGTTAACTTTGACAATTCCACGTTGCGTTGTGGTATAATATAAGTAAGCCGCACATGCCCTGCATCATCAAGAAGAATATTATCAGGTTTCAAATCGAGGATTAAGACATTCTGTTGATGAAGTGCTTCCAGGGCTAAAAGTATTTCGGCCGCCCACGATCGAATTACAGTTTCAGGTATTTGCCAAAGTGTTTTTTCTTCATCTGTAGTATTTTCTTTACACGAATATTGTATTTCGTCAATTCTAGAGTTAACGTTCGATGAATTTGTCCGATCGATCTTATCTTTAATATTATTGTTTTTACAGACGTATATTATATTATCGTTCGAGACATTCTGCATTGAAACACTCTTCAAAGCAGAGTTGTTATATGAATTATGAGTTGTGTGATTTTCATTTACTACAGACTCGCAAATATTCTCCGATATATTCGAATTCTCGCTATTGCTTATCGGTAAAGAATTAACGCTTTTCGAATCTTTGTCCTCCATAAAACTTTTCATTGAGAGATTCTCAGCGACAGTAACGTCATCTATCTTAATATTATTTGACTTATTGCAATAAATATCAGGTAATGTACAGTCTGATTCTTGAAATACTCGAGCTTTCGCATTCATTGATACTGTATCTTTCGAGTGTCTCAATCCCTTAGATTCATTTAATCGATTTGCGATGGAATTGCTTTTCCTCAATGTTGCATTAACGGATTGTAACAATTTTTGCGACTTTTCTAACAATTGTATAGTAAGCACCTCCATATAGATTTTATTTAGGCCATCTACAGAATATTGATCTTTTCGCCGTTTATTATTTTCAACAACTTCTTCTTTATTCGATTCATAAATATCTTCATTGCTATTGAAATCTTGATTAATATGTTCATTTGTACATATATGATTTGAAATCACATCAGTATGCGAATGGTCAGATGTATCGTAATGTAATCTTATAAAATCCCATAGTTTTCCACAACTGTAACACAAAATATACATAAGTAAACGATATTATACGAATTGTTACAAGTGAAATTATCATATACCTTGCGTATTGCAGGATCAGAAATACAGTCGTCTCAGTTTCAACACATGCATGTAAATGTACCATACATGGTACCTGTCCACGTAATACATAATTACTTATATTATCCTCGTGAACAGAAGATCTTTCTATAGTCTAAAAAATTATTCCAAATTAATTATATAAATTGTAAGTTTCTAGACACTATCTATTACAATATTTAATCTTATTAAAAAATTATAACTTAACGCTTTTTATTTATATTGAAATTAAAGTTTGCATGAAGTATATACTCAATTAAGAGCTCTTACTTTTATGATCCTGTTACAATTCGCACGGATATCCATCACGAGCATCACTGACTTAATTATTTTAAGTACTTTATAATATTGAAGCTCTGATACTGGTTTGCTTACTATTGAGATATTACAATTTAAATGCCTGTTATATAATTGTTCGGCCCGTGCTAAATACTTTGATATTTTATCTTTTATACTTGGTACTCTTGTACTATCTGGTTCAAACTGCACGCCATTTATAAGACATGATATTCCCAATTTGTACTGTGTGAAAGCTTCCTCGTACTCCGCTATAGATTCATGTTTGAAAGCCGCACTTATATGAGCAGCAGCTATTAAGAGATATTGCGTAAAATCCGCCTGTGTCTGATATGACGTATTAGCTTTCTCCTGTAATATTATGGGATGCGTATTACAATTCGAAAGATCTTTGACATTATTGTTGACATTATCAAATTCCGACACGTTGCTTAGTGTTGTTATATTGTTTTTGACAAAATTTTTATTCCTAACATTCACATCGCAATCTCTTGTAATGGTATTTTGCACATGCGACTTTTCTGTGATATAACTCTTTCTTTCTTTCCGCTTAACATTTATAATCTGTAAATTGGTAGTGCTATGAGATTCGTTCTTTCCTTGAGATGCTTCTTCATTTTCGTTCTTATAAATAATATTTGGCAATGTGGAACACGAATTTGTCAAGACATTGTGAGATGTTTTTGATACTGGTTGGAGAGTATTTTGTGCTGTAGTATCATTTGCGAATGCAGAGTCATTCAAAGGAGCGACGAGATCGTCCTCCGAGGTATCGGAGCATAAGGAATGTGCGCAATAGCTAGCATAATTATCCACATGACTAGTTTCAAAGAACGTTATAAAAGTATCGCTTGAATATAAGTACGAATGTCGTCCTACAAATTCCAAAAACTTTAGGACATATCTCTTCCTTTCCTCTACAACTTCGGCCTCAAATCTGCCGAAATATTTTGACTTGGGAAAAACTGGAAAAGCCTCTTTTATTCCTATACGTTTGTGTAAACTACTGAGCTCCAAGTAAAGCTTTTTGAAGTCATTGTAACGTTTCCATACAGATACCTTTGATAGCTCTTCGTGAGAAGATCTCAGAAATACCTACAAAATATGAAAAACTTGACATTATCGAGATCCAGAAAACAAAACGCATTTTAAAACATCTGTCATACATACTATAGAAGTAACTTTGTAAATTGTGAAGCCCTTCTTATGCCGCTTTGTTTCAGTAATTATAAAACGTTTAATCCATTTGTCTTTTGCAGGTGCCATTACTTAATTTGACATATTGATCAATAAAATTTATTATTATTTTAATATTAATATAATCGAGATTCCTCATCTGTCATGAGTGTGGAGAATGTAAACAAATTTAAAATCATTTTTTTCCTTTTTTAGTCCTGTCGTTTCATCATACGCGTAGAACAATATTCCTATTAATGTATCTGAAAGACACATATTATTTTAGACCCGTTCGTACATTTTTAGATGATTTAAACAAATATAGCATCACACATAATTATGCTAAAAATCGAAGCAATGTAAAAGTGACAAGATGCAGGATGAAAACTGTCACTTCTTTCACGAAACAGAGAAGCGAATGCGTATCAGTAATATTTGTATGACAACAATAGCGTTATCTAACGGACAGACATGCAGATTTACCGGATCCACCGATTGGCTGTCCGATAGGGAATTTTCAAGTGTCTCTTGGCCGCGTTCGACACAATCTTACACAGCTAAAATGCTGTAAAAGTTGCCTATCTTATACGCGATCACATCATAGTCCTATTCCGAATTCCATTCGTCTCTAATCTCGAAAAATTGGAAAGGAAACGAAACTGAAACTGATATGACTGACGTCGCTGGCCAGCGTAAAGTCACTCAGAATTATTGCTTTAAATGGAGCGATTATCAATATCACCTGCCCAATGTTGTGCGACAGCTGTTAGAGGAGAACTGCATGGTAGACGTCACTCTGTCCGCAGCTGGTCAACGTATTCATGCGCATCGCATCGTGTTATGCGCTTGCAGCACATTGTTTCAAGTAAACAAACTGTGTCTGTCATAAGAAAATAATAATAATTATTATTAATTATAATTTATAATAAAATCATTTTAATGATAATATAATATATAATAAAATATAATAATTTATAATATATATTTCGTGATAATTTTTGCGAATGTTTAAAAATAATATAATAATAATTATAATATATTTCGTGGTAATTTCCACGAATGTTCTAAGAAATGCTTTATTTCGATAATTTGGAAATACAATTGGGCGTTGTATATTAAATAACAGTAATAATAATTCACAAAACTGTGCAAAAGTTGTACATTTCCTCAAAATTTATTTTGTTTATACATTACACTTTTATATAAACATTGTACAATGGTAATGTATAATATAACAATATATTAATAATGATTATAATATATACAATAATTATGATAATATCAGTATCATATAATTTGCAGGAAGTTCTTAGTCAAGTGACAGAAGATAATCCGACAATTATTCTGAGCGATATATCACCTCAGGATATAAAATCAATCATTGAATTTATTTATTGTGGCAAAGTTCAAATTCCTGTAGATAATATTAATAGCTTACTTGAAGCTGCGCAGTCACTAAAAATAAGTGGTCTTATTGATGTTAGTGTCAAATTGTTGTTTACTATTAATTATTTGCAAGCTATTTTGAATTTTATTTTGCTATATAAAGCTTATTGTATATATTGTATTGTTAGAAATTTATATAAATATACAATTGTTGCATAATATTTTCAGCAGATAAATGGATATGAAGAAAAAGCTATTAGAAGCGTAAAAGATTCCACGGAAGAAACTGTGACGGAAATAGATAAAATTGAAGAAAATGCAGTTGGATCTTTAGAGAATGACTTGCACGTACAGAATATTGTCGAAAATTGTATCTCGAATAGGAAGAAAAAACGTCGCCGCGAGACTGCAAAGAGAGATTACAGCGATGACATGTTGGCTTCTGCAATTAATGACTTAAAATTAGGACAAACTTTAATAGAAGCTGCTACTAAACACAATATACCACGTTCGACACTATACATGCGGGCAAAAGCATTAGGCATACATTTAAATGCATCAAGAAACGGATATCCTGCAGAATGTATGAGTGCGGCAATAACTGCTGTAATTAGTTAGTATCTTTTTTATTTTAAATTTATATTTTTAAATTTAACATGTTACGTTCCCAACATATATGTTTGTGTACGTGTATGTACGTTATTAATTATATAAATCACTTATAATTTTTTGTTATTGTAGGTGGTTCAAGCTTACAACATGCATCAGAAATGTTTAGAATCCCTAAAACTGTTTTATGGAGACGTATACAAAAAGAGGGCTATCAGATCTTACGTCCTGAAACAAAAAGGTCGTATGCTTTAGATACGCGAGAAGCTGCTGTTAAAGCTTTGGAAAGAGGGGAGAATCTGACAAAAGTTGCATTAGAATTTAAAGTAAATTTTGTTTTAATTACTTTCTTTTTTCATTGTCTTTTTAAATTTTTTATTTTTTATTAGTAATTAAATTCTATATATAATAATTGATCAAATTTAATTTAACAGATACCAAAGACTACATTATTTAGAGATAAAGCACGGCTAGTAGATCAAGGTAAATTGCCTTTGTCATTTTGGAAGAAACGCAAAACAGAAAATGAGGAATTGAAAAAATCACGATTAGAAGAAGCTGTGGCTGCTTGTAAGGGTGGTAAAATGTCTCAAGCTGCAGCGTCTATGGCGTACCATATTCCGAAAACTACGATATGGCGAAGACTTCAACAAGAGGGGAAAAAAATGGGAAGACTATCAAATATGAAAAAACGACAACAACATCTGATTGGTATGCCACAGAATGATACTGACATAAAAATACAAGAAGGCTCCAATTTTAGCTATGAGGTAATGCATATCTACTGCAAATTGTAAAATATATTAAGCTGAATTTTCAAGTTTTATTATCTAATGGAATACACGATATATATATATATACACACACACACATATAGGTTTCTTCAGAGATACCTATAACTTATATAGATGAGAATAGTATACCTGAAGATTCTGTAATAATCTTAACAACAGAAGAAATGGAACAATTAAATTTCGAAGAAGGAAGACAAATCATTGTAAATACAGTATGTAAAATATTGTTCACATTCATGATTCTGCAAATTAAAATAAATTAATTCTCGTCTTTATTGCTACAACTCATTTTTATTCTTTTCAGGAATCTGGACAGGAATATATTCCATGTACAATAAGTATTGAAGATAGTTCTAACTATTCGGAAAGTGAAAGTTAATATTAAAAATATGAACAAGTCAGAATTAATTAATATTAAATATGTACATATAATTATTTTGTATATATAATACTTTAGAAAATTTTATTATATTGATATTACTATTTTATCATGTATAGAACTTTTTCTATATAAAAAGATGAACACATAATGCCAACAAACTTAATTTATTCCAATGAAAGAGGTGAATTGTATATTTGGATATATCTTCTAATTTTTACATTGTTATCATTATTATTGTTAACATAATTAGACAATACATTTCATAATTTATTCCATCATAAATATTTGTACTTATTATATATATTTTGCAACAAGTATTTATAAGAATATATATATATATATATAAAATATATATTTACAAATATATATATAAATATATGTATATCTAAAACAATTTTTAAAATCAATTTATGTTCAAAATTCAAAAAGGAATTATTTTTCTTGTTTATATTAATATTGTATAATTTTATATATTGAAATGACCTTTTTCTGAAATATATTTTATCTTTATATATATTATTTTAGTCTCTCGGAAATACATGAAAAACTTATTCAAATCGGCCGATTACAGCTGATTATACTCAAGAAGACAGATAATAATATATTGATTATTATGATTAGTCAATTCGTTTACTGCTGAAATTTTTTTCATAAAAAATACTACGTTTTTTTTTATTCATTCATCTTTAATCTTAAATTCAAGATAGGCAGATTCATACAGAAATAAAATTGAGATCATATGTAATTTATTTTATAATTTAATTTTAATATAATTAAATATAATTATATATTTAATTATATATTATAAAAATATAAAAGATTAAATAAGAATCTAGTAAGGAAAAAAACTGATGCTTGTATAATATATATATATATATATATATATATATATATATATATATATATATATATATATATAAATTGTATTTTCCAAAAGGGGCTTTGAAACCTGCGTCCGATCAGACTGTCAAAGTGTCAGACGCATATTGCGCAAGTTTGACGTTCGACGCATCGAATGCATCAGTGAACTGAGTGTGCGCGCGTGTATGTACATACGACGCATTCTTCGCTCGTAGCCGTAATTGCGCGTATCGTACATACAAAACACGCGGGTGCAGCCACATTGCGCTGCTGCGCCACTGAAGAGAAAGAGAGAGAGAGAGAGAGAGAGAGAGAGAGAGAGAGGAAATTACAAGAAGCGTGTTCGTCGGAGAAGAGGAACGTCTTCGCGGAATCGTACGTCTCCATACATTTCGACGCAATCGTCTTAATTGTGACTTTTTATCCCCCACTCGACTCGAGTAACGCTAAATCGAGAAGCTCCTTAACCGCTTTTCGCGAGCGCAATATCGTGACTTTCCTAATCTATCCGAGACCACCAAGATTGCATACATCTCGCGGGAGGATATGCCAGACAGCGGGGCCGTCTATCAGCCGACGACAGTCGGCTACACGTACGACAGCGGTGGCGACGGCACCGGTGGAGGTGGTGGCAGTGGCCTGAGGCACGGCTTCTGGCGCATTATGTCCAGGCACAAGCTCAGCTCTAGAAAGTGGCTCGAGTGGATGTTGCTGTCGGTCGCACTCTGCTTCTTCGTCGCCGGCCTCACGACAATGCTTGTCAGCCTTGTCTCCGCAGACGGTTCGTCGCAGACGAGTACTGTACAGGAGGTAAAATCGCGATTCTCACCCAGGGTGATCATGATGCAAATATTTTTGTTGTACCGAGTATCCCATAGGAAGTTGCGGAAATTAATCAGCTATCATTTTTAAACGCACATAGGGAGCAGGAAAAGTAAAATCTTTTTTTTTTTTTTTTTTTTTACAAGAGGAGATTTGCAGTTTTATTTACATATGTAAACTAAAAACAATTGGAGATATTCTTATCATTTAATGAATGTTTAAAAAAGATGCCAAATATCGACAATCTTAATGATATATATTTTTTGACAGTTCAAAACAATGGTAGAATTCAGCAGAGATATAAGAAAAGTGATAAATGGCATCTCAAAAGACATCAAGTTTTTTATAATTTCTAAAAGAGATTTGATTTATGTTTCAATTCTGATGTGAATATTTTAAATATATATTATTGTCATTTTAGTATTTTTATAAATATTTATTAAATAATATATATAAAAATTTCAAATTGTCTTTATATATAAATAAAATTGCTAAATGTCCTCTATCAAAAGATATTTTACTTTTCCTGTTTCCTATGTGTATTTAAATATAAATATATTGAAATATATTAATATAAGATTAATTTTTTCATGGAATACCCTGTATATTTATAATTATCTCGTCCAATCATGACTAAATTGAAAAATTGGTGTGTTTTAAGTGACATAAATAACTTGAATCGTGTACGGCAGGTAAAATCAGGAGGACATACAACGATGGCTACTACAAATGTACAGCAGCAGATGGAGGACACGGGAAATGGTTCCGTAGCACTAGGTGCGGGAATGATGCTGGTCGGTGTATTACTCGGCTTAATCTGGGCGTGGCTCACTTTCTTCCGTCGTAGTAAATCGCCGAGGAACGGCATAACGGGTGGCAGCGGTCAGGTAAGCGGAATATACGATATTCAGTTGAGCTGAATACGATACATTTTGACGTGTATAATTTTATTTTACCGGAGGCCATCCGCTCTCCGGTACGTCTTTGTACGTCTCGTTTCTTTATCTTATGTACGCGTTGCTATGAGGAAAGATGTTGGGCGGTTTGAATCCATCGACTGACTTGCTGGTGGGTTCCACTTCGCAGTACGGGCCAGTACTCACAGAGGTGCCGAGTCAGCTGAAGATGAAGCAAGCCAGCTCGCACGACATACCGGCCGTACCGCTTTCCGATCAAGAGGAGGAAACGCACACGCTAATGCAAGACTCGGCGAGCCCGCCGTCCGTTTCCATTGGATCGAGCACCATCGCTAATCAGATTCAAGGTTGAGTAAAGCGATCGATCGTTTTAGCGCGTGATTTATTGCTTCGATTGTATAAATCCAAACGCGTTCCCGAATGAGTTTATTGTAATCTTAGCGATTTTATAAATCGCCTTGTTTTACTTATTATTGTTAGGACCGGGTGTCGTCTCTCTGATTCGTTCGAGTCGCGGCTGATACCGATGCTGCCGACATCGATCTTGTGATTTGATGATTTTATGCCATTTGAAAGAAAATATTTCTTCTTTTTTTAATTTGCCCGAACTATGTTTACATTTTGTAGCATAGAAATTCTTTCTTTTGAGTAGGCACAAACGCGCAATTTAAAAAGATCTCATTTATAGTACTTAGAGTATTTGGTACTTAGTCCTTTCTGTTTTTGCCTACACATTCCTCCACTCCGTCCACTACCATCATTAATATGTTAAGTGAGCATTGGATCCAGATAGAAAAAAGTATACAATACACGGATTGTATTATGAAACGGTTGCATTATGACTGTGTTTCGTGAGACTTTAAAAATAATCTTTATGTCAAAAGCACATTGAATTTACTATAAAATATACAAGATTTCTTTTTAACTTACATTTATATATTATTAAACAGATATATTAAACAGATAGTTATTAAATTTATACTCTATAAACATATATTTTGGGCAAATTTGCACACATTTCAGCAGATTGAAATTATCTTGCCTTGATTTGACGCGCTTGTAACATTGATACGCATAACATATATTTAAGTACTAAATGAGTAACAGTAACAGCAATCATCATTGACAATATATACTGTAAATTTAAACATCACACACATTGGTATATATACATTAAGTCAATAATTGTTACTGTAATTAATACATAAAATGTTATGTATATATTAGTATGTGTATAAAACGAAATGGACTGCGATCTTGAAAGATGGTTTATTTAAAATATGCATGTCGTAATGCACAATTTCTGTATCTCGTTTCGGTTTATTTTATGTTTAATTTATATTATACATAATTTTATATCGCACATTTTGTTACAAAATGATTTTGTACGATAGATATATTTGCTTTAATAGAATATCTATTGCACTAACGCATTTTTTTGTAATTTTGTAAAATTAATTTAATTGATCTCATATATACAAACATAATGTAAATGTAGGATTCATCTCTTCTACTAGGTGTATAACAGGTCATATAAAATTATTACTTTGAACACAGTACATACATAATATTGTATAAAGAGCACTGATTTAATATAATTTTTATACATCTACTGTTTTTACTAAAACAGTATGTTCTGTTTTATAATGGATGCTTTCCAGCAAACAACACGGACGACACAGTACATTATTCTATCCTTTTTAAGTTCAATGATGAATGTAGAACAACAAAGATAGAATAACTCAGTGTGTCGCCTATGTTACTTGCTGGAAAGCACCCAACATGTGAAAAAGGATTTTCAAAGAAATCAGAAAAGATGGCCTGTAAGTTTGTCTGAATTCAATGCTGTTATAGATCAAGCACATATATAACACCTTCATTTTTTTAACATTTGTATGAGATCCCTATTATATCTGTGTTATTGAACCGTATATATACTAATTTATGTAAATGTCCTGGGATATATATAAGATAAAATAAACACATAAAAATATAATTTATGACTTTCTTTTCACATTTAAAAAAAATATTAATTTACATAATAGGTATATTATAACGTACAATGGTAACGTAATATGGTTTTTTTTAATTTTCTCTATATTTCTCATAAGATATACAAAATATACAAGTAATTAAAAATTAAATAAATATATATTTAAATAAATCATTCTTATTTCTTTAATTTAAAACCCGAAATATATTCGAATAAAGAATTTTTCATTTTTATAAACATATTTGAGCTGCGTTCTTATTGGATGCTCACATACTGAAAGCATCTTTCTATCTTTTTTTGACATATAATGAGCAACAAAGATAAAATGACACTTTCAGCGCGCGAGTTTTCAAAGAGAATGTACTTTTAATCTTTTATAAAATAATTAATATTTTTTGTATTAATATTATCTTTGATTTGGACAAAGATCGTTATATATATATATATATATATATATATATATATATATATATATATATATATATATATATATACGACGAATATCAGTACAGAAATATTAAGTTTTCTTTCTGTAAAAAGGACCGAAATTATAGGTAAGTATTATGATAAAAATTTCAAAATACTACTTTACATGGTATAATATAATTTAATGTATATAAATATCTTACACATTTGATAAAAACTAGACCAACTCTAGTACATGTCCATGACCGCATGAGGTTAACGTGTTTGACATTTCTATCAGCTGTCACATTCAATATGGCTGTCCGCGAGACGCATTTTTCTTTCGAATTATTGAAGAAACGCCTACATTAGAACATAATGTGGAATCGGTAAACGCGATCAAAAGACTCTAAACTGTAAATCACGAAAATATATTTCAGCCTTGCAATGGCTGATAACGGTGAAGTGCTGGAGGGATTTATATGCCCCATATGCATGACCGATTTCAAGGCACCCCATCATTTGACCAAGCATTTTGAGGAAGTCCACAATGACGATCCTGAAATTCTAAAATCATTGAAAGGTATACATAGCTCGTTTTGTTTTTTTTTTTTTTTTTTTTTTTCTTTATCTTATTATTTTATCGTAAAAGAAATGCAGTGTTGTATTAGTCATTGTGCCGATAAAGTGTATACAAAATGAATATCATAGAACTTACATGTTGTAGATTTATTTGGCAAAGCTAAGAAAAAGATTTTGAAACAAGATGATATACCAGAAACATTTCAAAACACAATTCCACAGGACAAGAGAAGAAGTCCTGAAATTCACTGGGGACCACAAGAAATAGGTACAAATATATTCTGTATTATCTAATTGTAAATGTCAACAAAGTTATAATCTTTGTGTTAAATTACTGTTAACAACATTAATAGGTACTACATAACGTGTAATTGATTTTTAAAAAATTGTTTCAGGTGCAATTACAACTCACACAAAGTACTTTAAAGACATAAGAAATGCTAGACTAGAGAGATATGCTTATGAAACAAATAAACTTCTTATAAGACTAGATAAATTATTAAATAATTTGCCATCAGATCCTGTTGATAGAAAAGGTAGACTTTAAAAAGATAACTGTTTACTTACCAATATAAAATTTTGTTTTATGGTATAATGTATGTTTGGGAAATGTAATCTAAATAATTTTGTTCACGGTAAAATAGTTCATGAACGCACTATTGTGCCATGGATTGATGAGAAGGATGTGAAATTATGCCCTAATTGTGCTAAGAGTTTTCATTTGGCGAGGCGAAAACATCACTGCAGACTTTGTGGAGCAGTTATGTGCCATAATTGTACAGTATTTCTCTCCTTAGGTGACGCACGTAAGTGAGATGTAAAACATTGACGATACAGATAAATTTTTGAAGTTACATCTGATGAAAACAGTTCTTTTCATTTTTATAGGAAAAATGACTAGTCCTGTATCTGTACAAGATGATTCTGCTCTGTCTTCTACGTCAGAGCGAGCATTTCCTGAAAGAATAGTACGCGCGGGCATTGGTCTCACAAAGTTGGCACGTTCACCTTCCAATGGTAGCTTGAATAGTGTCTTATCCTTAGTCAATGATCCAGCTAGTGGTGAGCAACACTTTAGAGTTTGTACTCACTGTATAAATTTACTCGATGCAAGAGAAATGCAAAAAGCCAAACAATTCGACAAACCGATTATTTGTGAGTTTTATGAGAAAATGCGAGGGTACATGAGCGAAGCCTCGCAGCATTTAGCAATGTACAACAAAATGTGGGAATCGTTACAGTATGTGAACTTTTATATCATATTTAAGTATACATATATGTATACAATTTTAATATAACAGAAAATTATTTTATTCAGAGAAGGAGAAACTATGTACGATATGGAGGACGCTCAATCGTTGCGAGTCAAATTGGCAAAATTGGGAGAAAATATAGATGCAACCAGCAAAAGGATTCTCATCCTCGGCATGAAAAAAGATACACAAGATCCGCAGGAAATACAGGGACAAGAATTACGTCTATATCAGATGGTTAGAACATCGGCAATGATATTTTTAAAGGAAGAGTTATTAACTCTGCAACCTTTGTCTTCGACAGAAGAATATGTAACTTTACGAGAGGAACGTCAGAAAAAAATAGAAGCTCGAATAGCGTATGAGCGACAGTTGGAAGAAGAGCAACGAGAGAAGTTGAAAGAACAGCGCAAAAAAGACACACGGAATTTAGATAGTAGCCCTTCTGTAAAAGTCAATCAGGTAATATATTATAATTAACACTTTCAAGTACAAGAGATGTAAATTAATTTTTTTTTTTTAATTAGAAAGAAATGAAAGAGAAGATTGAGTTTACATTTAGTTTGGAATTCAGATTGCTAATTAATAGATTGACGATATAATCATTTAATACGATTTAAATCTTTTATGCTGATATTTAGAAAATTTTTTTAGGCACCACCGATCGTAACTCGGTCCCAAGGTTGGGGTCCATCCAATGTCACATCCATCATGTCTTCCTCCATGGATCCAATAATTGAACAAATGAGCAATCTTCGCGCGTACATTAAGCAAGCCCGTGCCGATTGCAAGTATGACGAGGTTGCGACACTAGAAAGCAATCTTCGAGAGCTTCAAAGTGCCTACTTCGCTATGAAACAGAGTAATAGTAATGACGGATAGGTGTAAGAGCAGCACACTGCTTACATTTCAGCACCCAGTGTTGAATTCCTTTCTATAGTATAAAAGTGTATTTCCTATTAATTTAATAAATCTTCTTGTATCACATGTAAAATCTTTATATACACCTTTATATAGCAATGCACAAATACATAAATGCACAGATAATGAAATATTGAGTAAAAAAAATTCAATGACTGTAAAAGGTACAAACTATCATTTTTTTATGTATATTTATTACACATTAAATTTTTATATTTATTATTTTATTTTTCTTTGTTAAATATTATTTGTTTATAAATTAACCAAATCATTAAAAATATCTTGCTTACACATTTTTATATTTCCTTTGAGATTGCAAGAACATTTTTTTTCTTAAGTTGCTAAAAGTAAATTTTTGCAAATAATTTGCATATTTATAAAAACGCAACAAAATTAACTCGTTACATTTTTTATTGATACAAAAAGTACAATTTATTTAAGTGGAATAAATCGTGAAGAATGTGTAGCACCGATACCAGGCCTACCATGTTTAACAGGTTTGTATGTAACAGAGAATTCTCCAAGGTAATGGCCAATCATTTCTGGTTTGATTTCAACTTGGTTGAAAGTCTTGCCGTTGTACACACCAACGATCGAGCCGACCATTTCAGGAACAATGATCATGTTACGCAAATGAGTCTTGACAATTTCAGGTTTTTCATTCGGTGGTGTTTCTTTTTTCGCCTTACGCAGCTTTTTAACAAGTGCCATAGATTTCCTTTTCAAGCCATGAGAGAAGCGTCTACGTGCTCTTGCATGCATTAAATCCATCAACTGCTCACTGGAAAATGATTATTAATTAAAAGTTCTCAAAGTTCATAAAAAATTCTCTTTATTTCCTTATGCTATCTTCAACCATTCTTCTTTGTATGATTTACAGATTTAATTTGGAAAATATAAGCCACACACAGAGAGTAAGACATGATAAATTAAATAAATCTTATTTAATTTCAAATTTTATGAGAATAAAAGAAATATGTAATATATATACATAGATTGTAATTCTTTGAGGAATTAAATTAATTAAAACCGAATTGATAGGTTATGTTTAAAGAAACAACTTTTGGTGCCTCTTACTTGGGCATATCCAGCAGCTGATCGAGGTCCACCCCTCGGAAGGTGAACTTCCTGAAGGTCCTCTTCTTCTTCTGAGTTTCATCTGCCTGTGAAAGATAAACAGAAAGGAAAAATTAAACATTCAGTTACCGTAGATGTGACACCTATCAAAGATATATATATATCTTATTGAACATTAATATTGTTCTACTAATATAAACGAATAATTAAATAAAATATACAATTAATATAATTTAGTTTAGCGTAATAGATGTTCGAGATTTCCTCAGATTTAATATTAAAATTTCGGAAACTCACTTCAGCCATGTTTTCAGGTATGACCGTTCTTCTGAAAGAATAAAATCAACGGAAAACGGAAGATGGAAGATGCGAGCAGAGTTGACAGTTTTTGCGCATGCGCAAAAAAATTGACTTGATTGGTGGTGAAAGAGAGAAGAGAGATTTATTTGGACATGTAATACTCATATCGATCGATGGCGAAAGTAACTAGCACGATTGACCAATCAAAGAGCTTCATTTTCAACTGGCTGAACTATTTCAGAAGGTATCTTTCTTTTTCCAATAAGGAAAGAAAAAGATTTCCTTTGAACTAGCGTAGCTCGTAGCCAGTCTTTTTTCGATTCATCCTCTATAGAATCTCCTGTGAATGAATTCAAATAAAATATGTAAAAATTTATATTTTTTTTTAATTAATTGAAATTACTCCTTTCTGTTATTAAATTTGTACGCTTATATGTTTAGTATATTTTACTTAATCAATGCTTTTTTGAATAACAAAAATATAATATTACAAAATATAATACATTTATATAATTGTACTTTTCCAATGTATGAAAATCCAGAATAATAAAAAGAATACAATTTTTTATTCTGTGAAATAAAAAATATAAATTTGTGTTCCTTAATACAGCTTATATTCTATATAAAATATATTCTTAATAAATATAATATTATAAAAAGAAAATTTTTAATTATAAAAAACAATTTTATTAAATTATATTTCATACATATACACGTGCACATGCAAAATTTAATCACAGAGAATTTTTTAAATGTATGCAATTTATATTAATGACAATCACATTTATTTATTTATTAACCAATTGAGTTGAAATTAAAAGATAAGAATAAGTTGGAAATTTCAAATTACAATCACCTTCCTTACAATTTATGATTTGGAGTATATGTAGTATTCATGAGAATAGACAATAAGTATGTATGTGTATATAAGTATAATAAACTATTTCCACATTAATCCTCTCTCCAACACCAAGTTTCTAATTCATACATGTTGTTAAAGTAGAACTTTTCTCCAATAAATTGGATTTATTGTCTATATTAAGCCGTCTCACCACCACTCGAACACCTTCCGTAATGTCTTGAATAAATTTTAACATTTCTATGCGTACTTTGCCGTTTTTAATATTATCAGGATTAGTTAAAGATCTCTGTTTTTGTCTAAGACACCTTTGTCGAATGGCATTATCTTTGTTGCGTGCGTGCAACAAGTCATAGTAAAAATCTTCTGTGATATCTTGCAATTTTCTTGGCGAATTGTTCTTCAATGATGAACTTCTTTGTGAAGTACGATTGCTTTCGTTATTTTTTTCTTTTGTATTTCTCGCATATGTATCTTCATTAATCTCTTCATTCATTGTTACATAAAACTTATTGTTACAGTTTTTTATTTTTTCAGAATCAACTGTAAATTCGACAGACGAATTATTCGTTATATCAGACTTTATATTGTTATCCATGAATGAGATAGCTGTCTCAGAAGTGGCAGTTTCAGAAGTCTCTGTCAATGTCGTATACTGCGTTTTTTCTTTAGATTGTAACATGTTGCTTTTGGATGTCGAAGAAAGTCCGCGTGTTCTGTGTTGTAAAACCTTCTGCAAAGCCACTGGCATTTGTTCGATGGTAATAGCCTTGTCTGAAACTATTCTCAGACCATTTGCCTCTTGTTGGGGTAATTTAGTTAAGCCAGACTCCTTTGAAATAATAGAACTTTCCTTCTTTGTAAACATCTTCGTTGGATTTGATGGTAGCGGAGAATTATAGAATCTTTTCACAGATATTTCACGGTTGTTCGTTTCTTCAACATCTGTATTGTTTGTCAATAAATCTCTACTTTGCAGTCTTGTGTTTTTTTTTTCAGATGAAAATAATATATGTTGAAAAACGGCATGACAAGTAGTTTTTTGTTGCTGGTCTTTATCCTCGCGTGGTGAGTCAATCATTGTTACCAAGTTTTCAAGTCTTAGTAGACTTGAATTTAACAAACACTTCTCTCCAGCTTTTGTCTCGACTTTCTCAGAATTCTCCAATACTTCATCTACCTCTAGTTTTGTTTTTTGCTCAATAACAGCTACACTGTCTTGATCCTGACGGATAGTGAACATTAAGCCTTCCATTACTAAATCAGTAATATTAGACGAACGTAAAACTTTGTCGTCGGATATGGTCTTTTTTTCGGATTCTCTGTTTTTTTGTTTACGAGATTTATAAAACTTGTTATTTGCCGATAAATTGTTGTCTGTATTTATCGTTGTAATATTCTTTATCTTATTATGTTGTATCTCTGTCTCAATAAAATACTGATCCAGAACATTATCAGAGTTTACAATAGTTTCACTGATTGTCTTTCTACTGTCATCTGAAGTCTCTTTATTATTTAAAGGGCAAATATTTCTTTCCATTGAATTATCATAAAAACCGAATCCATTAGATAATGTCCATTTATTAACATCATCTCTTATCATTTCTGATTTCAACGAAGAAAATATTTTGCATTTTTGAACATTTTGTATATCTTGATTTGATTTTTGTATTGCTATTGATTTTGTTTCTTCATATCTATCATCTACTTTCTCAATAGAAATTTTATCCATCTTTGTTGTTCTCAAGGATTGTTCTTTTATATGATCAATAGAATATTGATCCACGTTTCTTTCACATCTTTGAATATTACAGTTTGTAGACTTATTTTCGTTTATATTATTTTGAAATTCTGTATTAATACAATCCACTTCAGCTGTAGTTGTTGCATTTTTCGTCGTATTTAAACTTTCATTAAAATTTTCAGAGTTTTTCACAATATTATCTTGAAAATTGAAAACTTTTGTCTCTGATGTTTTATTGAATGTGTCCTCAATTTCACTATATTTTGAAATTTGATCTTCTTTATCTTGATATATTGCAGTATATTTTGGAGATACTTTGTCTGTGGTATATATCATAGTTTTACTAATTTTCTCTTCAGTATCCAAGGAAACATTTAAATCTTTAAATGTAGTACCTGCATCGGCTTCTTTAATAATAGGATATTTTAAACTAAACAATGAATGTTCCGATGAAGGAAAGATTTTTATAGTTAATACAAATGCATGTGAAAATGTTGCAGCATTAGTTTGTTGCTGGAATTTCAGTATTGCAAACATTTTATCTTGACGAGTCCAAGATGTATGATCTATATTTGTCAGAGTAAAGGAAATTATACTTTTATAACTATAGCTTTGTTTATTGAAAAAAAGAGTATTAATAATAATTAAAAAGGATACTGTAAGTGACAAGAAGATGTGGTGTGCCAAACTGTTGACCTTGACTTGGATGACATTTTATAATTCTTCTAACAATTTTTATTAATTCTCGGCCATATGAAAATTGTACAGGATTTCTGCAAATATATATATATATATATATATATATATATATATATATGTATATAATTCAAAAAGTAGGGATAATAATATTATCTTACTTCACTGTACGATGATATTTAAAGATAAACTTGTATATATTCTTCTTTTTACATAGCCAGTAAGAACCAGGAATGATTAAACTACTCTCCTTCTCCTGGTTGAGTAAATCAAATTGGCTAAGCGTTCGTACATATATTCCAGGCATTTTCTTTCAGGTAATATATCTTTAAATAATGGAACTAATTTTCTTGAATTCTGCCTACCAGCTGATTCTTTTACAATAAATGTAAGATAATACAGTACTTTTTGCTGGAATAATTTATTTATAAGTTATAAATTGTTTAGTTTTCTAAACAAATAAAAATATATATAAACTTACTCCTTTTATGACTTCATTGATAAATATATCCTCTACTGTATCCCATGACAAAAATTCTGTAGATATGTTATTAACAATGCCATAACAATACCTTCTTTTACTTTCAATATGTATACCTACTGATTCTACAACCAATAATGTATCTGTAAAATAATATATATATATATAAATAATTTTATTTTAACATGGTTATTATGAAATAAATCTGTTAAAAACATCATTTTATAAAAAAATTACCTTGCTTTAGAGAAGGAACAAATAATTTACATAGCAGTATTAAAAACACTGATATAATGAAATGAATTAAACTTTCTGGTAAAATCCATGCAAGAAAAATCACACAGACTAAAGCTAAACACGTTAAGGTAGTATTAAAATTTTTTTTGCTTTGCAATGAAAAATTTATGATATTGTCAGCACTTGATAGATTTAAGCTTGATTTTTCTTTCAGCGTTAGCCGTTCCCCATTGGCATTTCTGAAGAATACTTCATTAGGAAACGCTTGTGTTGAAGAATTCGACGACATCAATGATGATTCTGTGTACAAATAATTGTATGAATTTAAGATAGTAAAAGTAAACAGAGAGGTGTAATATTTTTTTTGAAAATAAACTTTACTCATATTTAATATATTTTTGTTTTTTTTTTGACTATTTTAAATAATTCAATTTACTCACCGTTTACTTTTTTCAGTATTTATACACTAAACGATTAAAATGTAAATATTCACACAAGTTTCGAGTTCGCATATTCTGTACAAAAGATATAAAACTCGACTATGTATAGCCAGAGTTGAACGAACACATATACATGTAGCTTTTGATTGTTAGCTCTATAGTAATTATACATATAAAGATAGGTATGCAACAAGATTAAAGTCGCAATTTTTAATACAGAAAACTACTGTTTTTTTTATACACTTTACTTTGTTTTATCATATTTAAATTCACAGCTCATCCATATATATATATATATATATATATATATATATATATATGTATTTATATACAAAATAAATATGTATATTCAAGAGCTAGGTATGCGAAGATATAAAAAATACAAGAATTTATAACTTGCTATAGTCACAGTTTAAAGCTGGTTTCTATGAATTTGATATATCTGAAATATAACATAAAATTATCACGAATTACGAGATTTTTTTTTTTTTTAATATATAAGAAAAAATAATATTGTTTCAATGGATTATTTGAACAAATTCTTGCTTTCAAACATTGCAGAAAATTGTTGATAGAAACCATCCTTGAGACGTGAATCTAGAAGAACACATAATCGAGTGAAATAAAATTCCTTTATCTTTCTCTCTCATTGCATATTTATTATAAAGCATACGCGTGTATTTATTTAAAATACATACATTTAGAAACAGAAAAAAAATTTGATTTAAGTAAATAAAGTAACTTTCTACAAATTTACGTAAAATAAATAAATAATTTGTATAATAATTATTATTCGCCTGTTATTAGGTCCTTGATATAAAGGATAAAGGAAACGACGAGAAGAGAGAAAAAGAAAAAAACAGGAAATCGACCGGGCCAATAGAAACCGTGTCTCGTACTCGAACGGCTCGACCACCGGTAAAAGACGGTGGAGCAGCACCTGCTGCTGCCATTCTGGCATTACGTCAATGGTGGTGGTCTCATTCGTTGGTTCGGGAGGAGTTGCCGTGTGACCGCCATTGTTACAACTCCCTCGTCGTATTTTACGGAACCTGAGAGATTCGTCCGTGTCCGCGCGTGTCACGAAGCCGAGGTAGCCGTGTGTCTTTCGGACCGACAGACCGATACAACAGCCGAACGCCAGTTCTCGGCGTAGCATGTCCACGATGAATCCCGAGTAGTGAGTAAACTTCCTTTTGCGCAGAGACATTGAGTGCATCGTATCTATCGCTCCGCGTCATCGTCGCGCATCGAACGACGAGATGTTACGAATGTGACGAGGAATGCGCGTTTTTATTTCACGAGAGATCATATGTTCGAGCGAGAGAAAGAGAAAGAGAGAGAGAGAGAGAGAAAATGAGAAGGGGGAAAAAGAAATATCCTTTAATCTTCGTCGTTATCTTCTGACAGATTCACCCATCCCTTCCGTCTTCTTCCCCTACTACCTGAAACATGGCACTCTTGTATCCATAGTCCATATTTCAATATTTTCTACTGTTATACTTTCGCTGTGCACGCGCGCGCCTCGCGATATCGACCTTGATCCTTCTTCGTAATAGTCGTCGATAGATGCGTGATTAATAAGTCTATGAAATATGTCCTTTTAGAAGGGATTTAATTTGTGGAATGTTTCTTTCTTTCTCCAACTATACATTCTACTTTGCATTTCTCGTTGCGATTTTAAAATCTATATAATTTTGTCTATAAAGTGGATATATTGTTTATTACATTCTTATTTAGAAGAATAACAAAAAATATATAACAATTTTGTGATATGTACATATAAGCTGAAATATTTTTTGTTTCAGCGATTACTTGTTTAAATTGCTTCTAATCGGGGATTCTGGTGTTGGAAAATCATGTCTTCTGCTGCGTTTTGCCGATGACACATATACCGAAAGTTATATCAGCACCATTGGTGTAGACTTTAAGATTCGAACCATCGATCTTGATGGAAAAACGATAAAATTGCAAATCTGGGATACAGCAGGCCAAGAACGATTCAGGACAATTACAAGTTCGTATTATCGAGGTGCACACGGTATTATTGTTGTTTACGATTGCACAGACCAGGAAACGTTTAATAATGTAAAACAATGGTTGGAGGAAATTGATCGTTATGCCTGTGATAACGTCAATAAGTTACTAGTCGGCAATAAATGTGATTTACATACTAAAAAAGTAGTCGACTATACAACAGCAAAGGTAAACAATAATGCATATTTATTTAAATATTATGCAATTTATTTATTTATTATTTATTTACATCGATTATAACTTCCCATTGCGTTTCTGTATTTTAAACAGGAATATGCGGATCAGCTTGGCATACCATTTTTGGAAACATCGGCCAAAAATGCGATGAATGTTGAACAAGCTTTCATGACAATGGCTGCTGAAATCAAACTCAGAGTGGGTCCACCCTCGAGCGGAGCAAGCGATCCAGCAAATAAAGTAAAAATAGAGCACGGACGTCCAATTGAATCTTCTAAATCTGGATGCTGCTGAGAATTGTAATTTTATGTCCCATTTAACCAAAGTGAGTGAAACAAAAAACTGAGAGACTTAATTTAAATTTGAGCGATTGTCAAAATAGAAAAAAAAAAATTGTAATTTTTCTTTTTTCACAGAACATCTAACAGTTGCGGTACGCATACTGCAAAATTAAATTTATTACTGGAAGCATAAGAACATGAGAAGTTTCAGTTTACACCAACAAAAAACAAAAGGAAGAAATCTAACATTCATGGACCACCAACTCTTCCTCAGAGTTGTACAAAACTCTTGTCCACCTGCCCCGATTGAATTTCGTTTTTGTAGTTACATATCTTTCTTTCCGAAGAAGAAAGGACGCTCGACGCCATTTTTTCTAGCGTCAAGTTCGACTAGAGATAAATTTGTCGAATTAACATTGATAATGTCGTGCGGGTGTAAGCGTGCGTGTAATGAGGAGTAACTCGAAGCTTTTGAGAAGTAAATAGAATAATATTGTGTACGGTGGTTATAAAGATAAGTATATTTGTTTTTTTTTTTAGCCTAATTGTAATATGTACAATGGAATATGTGTTTGGTCCTGTGTGTAGCTCACACAGAGTCACTACTTCTATATTCCTCTATACTATAATCCAAAATGTTTTTCCATTTTTCGTTTTGTTTTTTCCGTTTACTCCCACAGAGATGCGCGCAGATGTTTAGATCATTTTTTCCCCTAATGAGATTCCCGTGAATATTGCGCCGCTCGTCCTTTTTCTTCTCACACAGCTCATTAGTGTAATTTATAATAACATATTAATAAATATTTCAACACAACTCTCGGAACGCATACGTATAGTATACCTTTATATATATATATATATATATATATATATATATATATATATATGCATATATGTACAATGTGTATGTATTCGAGAGAAATATCACCCGCGCTTTATAAATAAGCGCAACAGGCGCAAACGATACAACGTGGAATCTTCGTTTGCGTCTTCTTCAATTCTTTCGATTGCTCTGCGTCATCTTTCTTTTCTACAAGATGCGATCCGAGAATCGATTAAAAGGGTCTATTACAGAGTTCCAGACTTTTACGATCGCGTATAGAATATTGGGATGTTTTATACGAGATAAGATGTTACGCAGTTACATATTTAATCTAAATCGTATCTTTGTATTGTGAGAAAGGCTATTGTGATGGGTATACGATAAATAACGGCACTCGAAATTACAAATATAGTAACTGTAATTATATATATATGTATTTATATATATATATATATATATATATATATATATATAAAATGCGAAAAAGAATAAAACACACGGCTGTCTAAACGAAAAAAAAAGTCATCGCTTCTCTCCAATAAAAATTGTTTAGTCAAACATAACCGTTGCATATATACATATATATGTATGTACACGAGCTTTGTGATGTCTAGCTTGCCACGTGTTTCATAATTCTGGGCACTCCTGAAAAATCAATCGCGTGAAGTCACGTTGACAGTTGTCAGCTAGTTCGCGTCCATCTGGCGGCCGAACTCGATACTAAAAATGACATTTTCGTGTATGTCGCCCAAACACGGTGATGCGAATAGATTAGATCTGTCAAGATTCGCGAATTCCGCGATGAAATCGGCTAATCGGATGCATGTACGTAAATTTACGACGAACTGAACAATAGTAGTTCTTTCCGGCTCTTATATATCCTGCGTGCTCTTCGGGATTGATCGTGACATAACCTTTAATCATAACCATCCTGCTCGGCGAAGGTAGACCGTTTCAAAATGATGCAACAATATATGAAGGAATTAGAACAGGTACGTTAATTCCTTTTTCTTCTTTCTTTCTTTTCAGTTCTTTTATATTTCGATGTTTTAATGTATAAATTAATAATCTGAGTATGAGTAACAATAGGTTTGTAAAAGCAAATTCATCAAATCATTTTTGCAAATAGGGTTTTATTTCATGTTGTAAAGTTTCCGAAACTTCTGTATGTAACTGAATTATTGAGATATAATTGCGTTCATAATGAAGCCAATATGTGTGAAATGTAAACAAGTTACAATAAGGGTATTTCGTAGGATCCATTTGACCCTGAAGAATTTGTCGAACGATTAGCTTGGAGGACTGTCAATGATAATACAAAAGATGGAGGAAAGACATTCTTCGATCCAGTTATCGTTCATGAGACCTTTTTGCAGGCCATCAAAGATTTGCAAGTATTACAGGAACGTCAGCAAAAGAAATGTGATAAACTGGAGGTTGCATTGAAGGAAGAGGAAGCCCGGCATGCGTTTGAGATACTAGGGTTGCAGGAAAGAAATAGACATTCTATTGAGTTGTTCCATCAATTAGACGAAAGAATAAATCTCGTGGCTACCAAAGTCTTACACTTGGGAGATCAGTTGGAAAGTGTCAATATACCAAGGGCGAGAGCAGTGGAGGCTCAAAAATTAATGAGACACTTTTCGGAATTTTTAAGTCCCGGTCCATTGACGGATCCAATTTTTACTGATAAATCCTCGGTAAAGACTCAATTGTTAAACAATATGTAATAATAATACGATCAAAATTTAATCCAGTATTGTTGATTGCAGTTGAACGACGCCGCAGATGTGATACAGAAACTGTATCTCATAGCTCAGGAACTTCCCTCTGAAAAATTTGAACATGCTAAAAAGAAAATTAACGTTAAATACGATGAGATAGAACGGAATCTGATTGAAGAGTTTGTACGAGCACACAATAGAGAAGATGCACCGCGGATGAAGGAACTGGCGAGTACTCTGGCTCATTTCAAAGGTTACTCTCAATGCATCGACGCGTTCATAGAACAAAGCCAGATGGGTTCCTTTGGTGGAAAGGACGTCTTTCAAGATGTTATACCTATGTGTACAAAGTATCAAAAACTTATGCAACAGGTGTTTTCCAATCCTGAACAAGTGATGGCCAAATTCGTCTTAAACATTTATCATTTGCGCCTTCAAAAATACGCGGTGGCTAAATTAGCTGACAAAAATGACTCTGACAAATATCTCAGGAACTTGTACGATCTGTATACAAGAACAGTCAAGCTATCCAACGATCTCAAAGTCTTCAATATGGGCGCCGATGATACTTACCTTGCTAAACTCACTAGAAATATCTTTCAGAAATATTTGGATACTTATATCACGTAAGTTTATGTAAGATTTCAAAGAAAATAGCGTTTCAAAGATAGACTAATAATTAACCATTATTGATTATTTTAGTATTGAAACAAAAGCGTTTCGCGAAAAGTCAGCGGCACTGCTTATTGAATATTACGAATCTAAGAATCATCAGAAAAAACAGTTGCAGACGGGTGGATTTCAAGAACTGCGTCGAGACTTACAGGCTGTATTAGGTGCAAGGACGAATATAAATATTGCTCAAATAGAGGACTATGGAGGCGAGACATTTCTATCAGAAGAGCTGGCAATTGCGATATTACAGAGAAGCAAGCTTGCGTTTCAAAGATGCCAATTACTTTCGCAACCTATCGATATTCCCGTAAACGCACTTCAGATCTTTGAGATATTACTACAATATTTAATAAGCGAACACGTAGACTACGCACTGGAATTAGGTTTACAAAGCGTTCCTATACCAGAGAGCAGGACTCAACCAGAGATTTATTTTTTTAATGTAATGCATCAGTGCAATGCGATTGTTCGGCTTTTAGAGGAGCAGTTTAACGACAGTGTAATGCCTCTTGTCTTGTATGCATTTTTCTTTATTCACTTATACTAGTCTTTATACTAACAAGAGTCGATAATACTAGGACTGTGTATGATTTTTCCCTCTAGATCGACGCCCAAACATGGTGAATGTTTGTTAAAGAAAAAAGTGATATTGGAGCAGATCGATGTCAAGTTGGACACTGGCTTGGATAGAAGCATAAATGCTATTGTAGGTTGGGTGAAGGTGTATCTCCAAAACGAACAGAAAAAGACTGATTTCAAACCGGAAACTGATGTGGATACCGTGAATACTCCCGCTTGTCTAGTAGTGGTTCAGTACGTAAGTGGAATGATACGACTGATACGAAACACATTGGACGGCAGGCATCTGGATACCGCTCTCAAGGAATTAGGGATCAGATTCCACAAAGTCATTTACGATAATTTGCAACAATTTCAATTTAATTCCGCCGGTGCTATGTGCGCGATATGCGACATGAACGAATATCGCAAGTGCATTAAAGAGCTTGAAGTTGAATTTGTTACAAATCTCTTTGATACTTTACACGCCTTGTGTAATTTGCTATTGGTTAAGCCAGAAAATCTGAAACAGGTTTGCACGGGAGAGCAACTGGTATGTTATATGAATTATTTTCAAGGGACATATATTTTTACAAATGCATACGAATTATTCTTTATGATTGCAGATGACACTTGACCGTACCGTTCTACTTAACTTTATTCAATTAAGAACTGATTACAAGACACAGAAATTAGCCAATTGTTTAAAAGGCCTGGCAACGTGATGATATATTCTACTTACATAACAAAAAAATACTTCGTTCTCAGCCTAATCCTTTATATGATTGATGTATATATAGTTGCTATCAAATACATGAAAGTAATCATTAAAGATTGCATTATATTTAGATTAATGTCCAAATACTTTTCGCCGGTAAGAGAGTTTCGTTCACATTGTCGTGTACATACATGTGTGTTCGCAGAAAAATAGTATTCTTCAAGTACATCCATTCTATTTGTTACTTTTTGATAATTTGCCAAATTATTATTGACATGTCGCAACTAAATGAATGTCGATTAAAAATATGAAACAACAAATAAAAGTTTGCGTGAAAATTTTAGTCAAAATAAAATTTTTGTAAAAGATCCTTTCGTTAAGCATTTTATAATTTTTGATAGCATTGTCACGTACATTTAAGCATTACACGAAATCATGTCTTATACAAAAATAAATAATTTTGAGAGCAAAGAATTTTGGCGCACAATTATATTTTATTACATGTCAGACAGATTAATTATACACACACACAAGTAGTTTTTTTTTTTTTTTTTTTTAACATTACGATGAGATATGTTCGACACACTCATGTTTAAGGTTCAAAAAGATATTTTTTTTTCTTTTCTTTTCTTTTTTCTTACAATCAAATTGATGGGTTCAGTTGTGCGCGAAAATTCATTTATTTTCGTACTACAATATCTCGTCGTTTGTTCGAATTTAGTTATAAATATGATAGATTAACCAGATTTGCACGTTTATAGAAGAATGTCTGTAAAAGTCATTACATTAAAGGTCTAATCAGGAAGCATCATCTTTAAAATTAAAGATTTGCAGAACTTTGACAGCTCATGTATCATCATCAATGCATGCATCAAGTGTGCCGCTTATAATTGCATAATTAGTAGAGAATGGACTCCAGGTTTGATTAAATGATTTCTCATGAGCTATAAAAGAAAAGGGAAGAGGATGCACAATCCACTGAATATCAGCGCATGCGGTAGTTATTAGTTTCGTTTACTTGACACAACTCTCCTTTGAAGTCCAAAGAGATGCTGAAATCCAGATCTCTATAATTCCTGGCGTTGGGCCTCATCATAAATACGCCATAAATTTCTTCCCCTTTCTTCACAGTCATGTATTCGTCGAAGTAAAAGACAGTTTGCTTCCAATGCGTATATGGCACTTCCGGTGCGGTACTGAAGCCAATACGTTTGTGGCACTTGGTGAATTCGATGTTGAAGAATGTAACTAGGGCTTGAACATAGTCGTTTCTGCGAACTTGCAGGGTAAATGGAGATGCAAACTCGAGATCCGCCTTCGTCACTTCGTAAAGATCAACTTCCTTGATTAGGCATGCATTTGTAACGACTTGCTTGGGATCAACAACATCCACTAATGGCTCGCTAATCGCCACTTTTCTTATGCTACTCATGTCAAATCCATATACATCATCCCACCAATTAATCTTCTCGTCCTTGTATTGCCTGTCTTCAATTCCACAGATAAACAGAGTCGCTTTGTCAGGAAAAAGCATACCATCCTCGCGTAGCCACTTATCTCTGGCAAAAAGTACTGTGTCTAACATAGATTCATAAAACAAGCAATATCCCATCCATTCGGATATTATTATATCGACTTTCTCTATTCCATCAGGCAATGACACTTCCTCGACTTTTCCTTTAAGTATCGTTATAATATTGGACAGATTGTTTGCTTCTACTATCTTCTCTGCATATTCGACGATATTAGAGCACTCGATACCAATGACTTTAGCTGCGCCAGCCTTAGCTGCAAACATGGAGAGAATACCGGTACCGCAGCCAATATCAAGAACCGTTTTCCCTTTGAACAGATGTTTGTTATGATACATTGAATTACGATAAGTTACAGTGCGTACTTCATCCTTTAGCATTTCTTCGTGTATTCCATAATGAGCATAGGAATCAAAATAATAGTCTCTCGAAGTCATATCGTCGACAGATACGGACTGCTTACAGGATGATGGGCCATCTTTATCCGAGCGCGGGAAAACGGGCTCTGTTCCTATGTCCATGGATTCCATATTTGATGTCTGTAACATTTATATTACGCTAGAGATTCATTGATTATATCAAAGGGGCTATTTAATAAATATATATATATATATATATATATATATATATCTTTGATTAATAATCTCTTTAATTGTAAAATCACAACAAAATAATAAAAGAAAAATAATTCCAAGATATTTGTAACCTAATTGTAACAATCGAGAAAAAATTTTATTTCATTAACAGACGTGTATATATATATATATATATATATATATATATATATATATATATATTATATTTGCTCAATAATTTATCGGTATATTTAAAAATTACAGACGTTTATACATATATATATATATTAATTTATTACTAAAAAGAAAAAAATGCCTAAGAACAAGTATCAATTTATAGGGTAACATACCGCGCGCGCGCGCGAAAAATGTATAGAAGAAAGCTTTTATAACCATTAATACGATCGAGAAGAGTGTGATAAAAGATAATTTACAATTCTGTTCATGAGTGCGAACGGCAGAAGTTCGATCCAAACGAATTCGCGTTCACGTGAACCGGAACGAGAAAGCACGTGCCCGCCAAAAAAACCGAATGGCGTCCCCTTTTAAGAGATCGAATAACCAGGTCGATATATCTTATTCCCCTGCCTCGTGTTACGTTATATATCGCTTCCATTCGCCTATATAGAACGTCGGCTGCTAACTGCGCGAATTTTTTACGCCCCGATAATCGGCAAATACCCGGTTATTGCCGTTCGAACGTAATCGCTAAAGGGTTCGTGGAAAATGCAGATAGCATCGCGTTTTCGCGCGATGTCCTCGTCCGCCGCCTCGCGACCACGAGTCTATTCGGGGCTACACGCAAGACGCGAGAGGGCTATGCAGAACTAAACCGCGACAAAGACGAGGTTCCAAGGGTGTTCTCTACCTCGCGACGCCGCGTCTACCGTCCACAACGCGACGTTTCGGCGCGTCGGCCACGTGAACTCGGGGATCGGGCCCTCTATCATTTTGCGGATAATCCGTATCGCGAAGACTCACCGAATTCTCTGTGTTACACACGCGACTCTGGTTGATTTCTACCGGCACTTCATTACTCGTCGCCATTTTGCTCTGCGTCACAGCAGACGACTGGACTGTCTCAGGCCTGTCCCTATCGCCGGGTGAATTTTATTCCCCCATATATCCAGGGATGTATCTAGCTTTTTTTTTGCAAGAATATTTTATCGGTATCTTTCTTGTTCTTCACATAGAGTGCAAATTGAATTAAATAAATTGTCAAAAGATATACTTCTCACGTGTAAAGTATTGTGTATTTGACAGATAGTTGATTGTAAATCCAGTGAGAATAAATGACATATCGGAAAGACAGCTGTTGAAAGACGTCTAGTAGACATCTATAAATATTTTTTCAATTTGTGTTTCTCACTTGGGAAATATTTTCTAATTGGGGATGTAATATAGAAATCACATTTAAAAAAAGTGTTATTTTATTATTATAAATATATAATGAATTTTTAATGAATTTCTAATGGAGAATTCAGATTGCATCCGACATATAATAAAATTTATAACTAACAATATTTTTGTTTGCTACAAAATAAATTATCCTTTATTGATTATCAAATATTATACGTCCAACATCGAAGGCTATGTGAATTCTTCACAAGATCCCAAAATCCTTTGCGATGGTCTAGTTTCCACCAAAGCCTTCAATTGCAATATATACGATGTAGAATATGTTGTAGAATCAAATTCAAGTCGATGGAAATCCGACTGATTGCATTCATTAAGTATTTTCATCGACTTAATTTTTTTCTACGTCGTATTAGGCACGAAACAAAGATTTTGATGAAAACTAGACTAATGTTAGACTTTAGTAACGTATACTTCATTGCAATAATAAGAGTATCATTATATCTTTACCGGAAAAGAATAGAAAAAGTTAAAAAAAATAATGCATATTATTTTGTTGTCCTAAAACATTATAAAAAATATATAATTTCTTATTTTCTATATGTTTCTAAGATAAAAAGTAATTTCAGAAATAAAGCATTTGCATATATGGACTTATATGACATACTTTTTAATCAATACAAAAGGTGGGATTACTCCTAAGATTTAATTCATTATTTTTACAACTTTCTATATATAAGCTGAAATAATATTTAATGATTCATTTATTAACATATATTATTAGGGTAAATATTAATAGAAACAATAAAAAAAAATTTATATAAAGCTCCAGGAGGCATTCTGTGCTGTGTTGCATCCAAGCACGAGTCTGTGAAGATCGGTCACGTAGGCCGCGACGTCACTCACGCATACGCACAAGGTATACATCGATGAGATTCGTTCTCCGAACTTTCTACACTGGTGGAAATGGGTAGGAAGCAGGGAGAATCTTATGCAGTGTTGCTAAATGCTTCTTTTTGTTGCGCATGCGCCAAATATAACGACAGCAAATACAGTAATGTATATATAATGGGGGCATCGGAATTTCAAATTGTGCTAAATCATATCGCACAAATTACATAATTCAAATTGTATAAATTATATATATATATATATATATATATATATATATATATATATATATATATATATATATATCACTGAGCTCTATAACATACTGGAGCGAGCCTTCAAGGAGTGGGAGTGTCCCATCAGCCGAAAAGGACAGATATATAATGGTGGGCTAGTTTTCTTTGTCTTAGCGATTCACTGATTGGTCAGAATTATTATAACATCTTAGCTAAAAAGAGACAGAGATCCAACCAATGCTACATGTGTCTCCCTCTAATTTGCGGACACGATGTTTTTTGTTTGAAACGGGGAAGGCTCGCTCTAGTATGTGTAGAGCTCAGTGATATATATATATATATATATATATATATACATACTTTCTTTTTATATTTATTCAGAATTGATTACATGATTGATTTTTCAAAAATTCCTACATAGTTTTTCGAAACGATCTAGTAAGGGGCCAATGCGGGACCTTGTTCCATCTAAGCTATCTACTTCATTGATTGCACCTTTGACGCGCATGCGCGGAAAGGGCGCTCGTCTGACAACACTGGAGAATCTTGTGCGCATCCGCGCTGCCATTCGTGTTGCCGAGCGTCGAGGAGTGTCTGCTTTCTCGAAGCGGGTCAGTCTGCGTGTACTGCTGCACCGTATATAAATCATATCGGTTGTTACAATAGTGAGGACGATGTGAGACCGCGGGTGGTGGGTTTATTTTCGATGTGCATTTCGTTAGTGCATTCGATCCATACTAGAAAGGTTCGCGTCGTCGAGCTCTAGAAGATGCTGGTGAGTAAACAGGCGGGAGAAAACGTAGTGCGACGTAGGGAACAACAACGGTAAACGATTTCTTTCGCTTCGATGACGCACGCGTATATATAAATATGTCTCTGCGCGTGTGATTTTATTCTCCTCGTCTTCAGTATTCTCGTGGGGAATCCGTTATGACATACGTTGTGCGTCGCGCGGTAACGCATCCGCGCTTTTTCCGTTTCTCCCTCCCACTCGGTCTTTCTCTCTCGCTCACTCGTTCGCACATTCGCTCTGTCTCTGCGCTTTCTCTCTCTCTCTCTCTCTCTGCTAGTCGGAGACAAGTCCGAGTGCGAACGTTGCGGATCTCTTGCCGGGCAGAACGCTCGAGCAGTTACTCGGGAGAGTGCTCCGTAAAATCTGCAATTTTTTTTTGTCCTTTTTTATGTTCTTTCTCGTCGCGGAAACTCCGCGACAGATACTTTCTGAGGCGTGAAAGGCTCTACGGAATGCCTGGAAGCGTCATTGAAACGACCGTGACTATCAAACACGCAAAGTTTGTGTTATCATTGTTATTCATTTCTTTTAACTGCATATTTTTTGGATTTTCATTCTCTCGCGCAAGCATGTAAGTTAATTTGATTCTTTTAATTTTACTCAATTGACACATAATACATATACATATATATATATATGTATATTATGTACATGTATATTATTTACATTACAATTTTTTTTGAAATTAAAACAAGAGATGTAAATAAAATCAATAGAACTTAAGATACTCAGGATAATTGAAATGGATAAATGGAGAACTATAGATTATAATGTAATCTTGTTGTGTTTTATTGATTTAAAAAATCAATAGTAGAATTTTAATTGCTTTATTTTAAATGAAAAAAAAACGTTAAAAATAAGGCTTAAAATACATTTAATATATAATTTATTATAAAATATATTAGAGATACATACATATGATAAAACTTTTTCCATTATTGATATGTTAAATATTTTACTATCGCAATAATCAGTGTTCAGGAAACACTTATTATTGTAATAGTAATTATTCTTATAGACTTCAGAAAGAAATATGTATGATTTGTTTAGCTTATACAAAAAAATAATTATATAAATATTATTTTGCATTTGTATAATATAAAATTGAAACAAAATTAATACTTTTGTAGACAAAATGTGATGAAATATAAATTATTGCGATAATATTAAAACTTAAAACTAAAAAAATATGAAATTTTATTTTAGAAGAAAAGAGGGAATTTATCTTTTGTTTTACTATACTGTGTGTATGTATCTTATAATTTAAATTAAAATCTAATATATATACATTGATAAACATATTAAAATGAAAGGGAGTTACATAATATATAATGTATAAAAATAATAAATATTTCTATACTTTACAATTGCTTGTTAATGCTTGTTACTTTTTAAACTTGCATTACAAGTTTTGATATGAAATCATTGTTATAATATTGAATTTAATACATTCACGTATAAATTAAATTTAATGTCATTACAGGGAGACGATCCACCGTCCCTATCGGTGGGTACGGAAGTTAGCGCTAAGTATAAGGGTGCCTTCTGCGAAGCAAAGATACGTAAGGTGGTGCGATTAGTAAAATGTCGCGTGACTTATAAACCGCAAGGTTTAGGAACTGCAACTCTTAGCGATGATCTAATAAAAGGCACTTTAAGAGTAGGAGCTTCTGTTGAAGCTAAACATGCAGATCGAAAAGAATATGTTGAAGCTACAATTACTAAAATTCAAGACTGCAGTCAATATACTGTAGTTTTTGATGATGGAGATATTACTACGTTAAGGAGAACTGCGCTTTGCCTAAAAAGCGGGCGGCATTTTGCAGAGAGTGAAACGTTGGACCAGCTTCCGTTGACTCATCCAGAACACTTTGGAAATCCTGTAATCGGGGGTAGAAGAGGTAGACGATCAAGGCAAGCGCAGTAAGTGCGGTGGAGAAGTTTGGTTTTAAAAGGCCTAATAGTTGTTTAACGCCATAAAATTTTTATAAAATAGGGATGAAAGCAGCGAAGATGAAGACAGTCCACCGCGAGGCACTCATGATTCTACCTCCAGTGGAGGTACAAAAGAGGGAATGGAAACTGAACCAGAGATCGGCAAAGTGGTTTGCGTGGAACTTGGTGATAAAAAGAAGAAGGATAATTGGTTTCCAGGATTAGTAGTTGCCCCTACTGCTCAAGATACAGTAAGAATAAGAGTGAGGGATGATTACTTGGTCCGTTCGTTTAAAGATGCGAGATAGTAAGTGAAAAATCTTCGTTTTAAAAATGATTGCTATTGCATTACATGTATATTGTATAAATATTTATATACCTTTTTTTATCTCTTTAAGTTATACAGTACCTAAAAAAGAAGCCACAGAATTCACCAAAGAATTGGTTAATAAAGTTGAGAACAGTACACTGAAGGTTGCAGTGGAGAAAGCGCTTCTATTCTTAGAGAAAAATGAATTACCACCTCATTGGGATAAAGATTCTCTATTTGGGCATTCCGTTTCCAGTGGAAATAGTGATTACGATGGAGAACTTGACTCTGACGTAAGTTGTGTCACTTATTTTTTTGCACTTTTATTTTTATTATTATTATTATTATTATATAATAATAATATAACTTAATTATTATTATATAATAATAATTAATAGTTATGAGAAACATGACTTTTTATAGAGTTCAGACGATGAACCACGTGAGGAGAAAGATCATTTTGTGGCTCAACTGTATAAATTTATGGATGATCGTGGAACACCTATGAATGTTTGCCCAATGATCGGATCCGAAGATATAGACTTGTATAGGCTTTTCCGGGCTGTTCACAAATTGGGCGGCTACAATCGTGTTACTAATCAAAATCAATGGAAAGCCGTAACGCGACGACTTGGTTTAATGATGCAAAATTCGGGGCCCTTGTATAATCTAGTAAAACAGGCTTATAAGAAATATTTGCATCACTTTGAAGATTTTTATAAAAAATTAGGGTGCACCATGGTAAATCATCCGCGAAGTAGCACGCGTAAACAACGCTCTGGAAGAAGTCTAATCCGCGATAAAGACAGAAATACCCCTGTACCGCCACAACCACCACCGCAAGTAAAAAGTGACAAGGATGAGGATGAGAAGAAAACTGTAGATGAAGAGAAGAAGGAGAAGAAAGAAATTAAGAAGGAACCAGTAAAAGAAGAGGAGGTTGTAAAAATAAAGAAGAAAGAAGAATCCGAGGGGAATGATAGTAGTCAGGAGAGTGATGTAAATATAGAAGGAGATGTTGAATCATCATCTAATAATGAAAAATCGCAAAAATCAACCGTGCAAATTCCTACGTCATCCCCTATTTCTATTGCTGCATCATCAACAGCTGCATCATCTAGTCGAGCCAAATCAAAAACTAAAGAAGACACTAAGAAAAAGACGGCTGAAAAAAAGAAGACAGAAACTAAAAAGCAAGAAAAGAAAGATGATAAACTCAAGGAAGAAGAAGCTACTAAGACGAGATCCAAAGCGAAGGATGATACTGTTAAAAATAAAGGTGCTTCCGAAGGAAGAGAGACTCGAACACCGTCCAGAGAAGGGGAAAAGAAAACTTTATCAAAACAGCGACGATTAACGGACGAAGAATTGAAAAGACGAGGAAGGAAACGCAAAGAGTATGAAGCGGAGAAGTCGCGCGCGGATGAACAACTTACGGATATTGCCCCGAGCTATAAAGGTCCCGTAGAGTGTGGCGATAAATTAAAGGTATATTATGGCCCAACGCACGAATCCAAAGTTACTTACGAAGCGAAAGTTATTGAAATTGAAAAGGATGGTCCAGAACCGATGTATCTTGTACATTATACAGGCTGGAATACGAGATACGACGAGTGGATTAAAGCATCTAGAATCGCCCAGAATTTTACACAAGCTCAAGGTAGAGTGAAACGTATTAAGGCTACTCCTAGGCCTCAAACTCCTAGCACGAATCTATCGAACAACATCAGCAATAAGATGAAAGGTACTTGCAATTCAGGCGCTAATGCATCTCAGAGTCGTCGCCGAGCGCAAAGCGTCGCTCCTACTTCCAATAGCGTTGCTCAGTCTGGTCCGACGTTTGCGAAGGAAATTAAGAAAGAAGAAAAGGAGAAGGACAAAGAAACGATGCAACCGACCAGATCCACTACTCCACTCTCCATTGCCAGCTCTAGTTCCAGAACTAAGAGTCCTGCCACGCCTGCTAACAGACAAACCAGGACAACCAGAAGCGCAGAGCTGTCTGGCATGGAACATCGGAGGCGCACCAGAAGAACTTCGGGACATACGGACATATCTGTCGCGTCGGAAACCGAGGACAGTGAAGCTTATGAATCTGACACCACCGAGACTGAACAGACCAAGACAAGAACAAGAGGTACGGAGGAAAGAAAACGGAAGGAAACACGTAGCAGAGCGGAAGAGAGAATTAAAGCGGAAGACGTCAGTGATGGTGAAGATGACAAGGATAATCTGGATGAACCGCGTAAAGGTAGACGTTTGAGAAGAACTCCCGGCAAATCACAGGGTATTAAATCAGAACCTGATAGCGATCAGGAGGAACAACCAAAAGGTCGCGATTTCGATCTCAATCAGATACGATCTGAACTAAAGGGTTTCGACAAAGCGGTTAAAGAATTGGTCAGGATAGAGCCTGAGCCCGAGGATGATATCAAGCTGGAAGAAAAAGAGAATGTAGTCGCGATCACGGCATCACCCAAGTTGGAAAAAACCGTCGAAACTCCGAAAGTGGAAACTGTCGAGACGAAGGTGGAAAGCACGGAAGACATATACGAATTTAAAGAACCGGAACCGTTCGAATTCGAGGTAAGGAACAAGAGGGACACGAGCGGTGAGAAAGATAAATTGAAGAAGAGGATATTTGAGGATGAACCTAAAAGTCCGAAGAAGAAGCAAAAAACGCCGATTGCGATGCCGGTATTGAAAGAGACGAAACCATTAGAACCGCCGGATAACGATTCTCGAAAGAAACCGAGGAAATTGTTCGGTAAGAGATCTGACGATGTGACTGAAGCGACGGTGGCGGCTGCTTCTGGTAGCAAACCTACTCAGATCGCATCGTACATGGCGTGCGAGGATGTTTTTAACAAGTTTTGCGAATCTACGTCGTCGTTTAATCAACTGAAATCAATGACTACCGTGGAGGAACTTCCTAATAAGATGTCCGGCTGTTTAAGTCTTTTGTTCAACGATTTGCCGGCAGATGATGAGGGTACGCGCGATGATTCGGAAGACCGTTTAATAATATCAGAAACCGAGGTATCGGAAGCGGAACAAGATAACGTGTTTACGACCTATCAACAAGAGATTCAGTTCCACAACAGCAGCGAATTAGCCGACGTGACCGAGTCTAAGAAAAATGAAACGAGCACTGTAAGTGAATGCTCGAAAGAAGAAAGTAGCGCGATAGTTAGCATAAATAATAGTAACAAACCCGTTAATTCGTTGGATCAAAAACAGAATCAGATCAAATTGTTACCTACAGCTGGGCAATCACAATCGGAATTGAGGATGCTGGACACAAAGCTGCTCGATATCACCCCGGTTCCGTCGCCGATCGTGACACCTCCGGCTCCCATAAGCGCGAGACTGCCGGCGACGTCTACGATAGAGGAGAAATTATCGGCCGCTGCTATGGCGTTTCGAAATAAAACTAAAGACGCCAAAAAGATCTTGGACGAGGACACGTCCGATCATGTACGCAAGATAAGCAAAGATTCGTCAAAGAAATTAGACGTTTCACAAAGAAACAAAGATGTGGATCGCGGTATTACTCTGGTCGAAATAGATGACAAGAAACGGGAACAGGAAGATATTAATGTGAAAGATCCGTGCAGAGAGATTATGCGCATGACGATTAAGAAAGAGGAAGAGGTACAACAATTGAAGCCAAAGAAAGAAGCAGAACAGAAGAAATTCAAAGAGGAAGCAAAGAATGTCACTGAGCACAAGACCAAGTTGCAAGAAACCACGAGGGACGAAAGCTGGAAAAATGTTGAGAACGAGAGTGCAAAACAGTCTGAAGAGGAATATAATAAAGTGACCGATCAAAAGGAAAAAGATAGAATTGAAAATCGTAAAAAACAAATTAATCAGGATCATATTATAGATTCCACGGATAGCAGTGATTCGGAACAGAGACTTGTGATAGATAACGAGGAATCGCAAGACGTTAAAGTACCGACGTCCAGCTTTGACGTGAAGTTACAAGCGGAATTGGATCGTATACAGAGTACGCAAGATAGATATGCGAGAGCACAGCCCTCATTGAAAATTTCGCAGAATGTTCAACATCAACAGCAGCAGCAGCAGCAGCAGCAGCAGCAGCAGCAGCAGCAGCAGCAGCAGCAGCAGCAGCAGCAGCAGCAGCAGCAGCAGCAGCAGCAGCAACAGCAACAACAACAACAACAACAACAACAACAACAACAACAAGAGTGTGCAGAATTCAAGGTCGACGTAACACCGGTTTCAAAGACGGACGAAGAAGGTGAGACGATGAATTCGCTGCTGTGCGAAGAGGAGATACCCGGCTCACCGGCTCCGCCGTCCGAGAGCATCGAACAAGTCAATGTCGGTCCCTCGTGTAGTCCGCCCAAGAGCGAAGTTACCGAGAGCAGCATAGTACTGATGGAGATGCCTTTTGCGAGCGCACCAACCTCAGGCCAAAGCACGACGAGCAGCAGCAGCACTGTCGCAACCCTCAGCATGGCATTGCCAAAGACTGTCGAGGCATCGATACCGGTTTCTCTGCCGATGCAACAGAACGCATCTTTAAGCATGCGGCAGCCACAGCAGCAGCCGCAACAACAACAACATCAACATCAGCAGCAACAACAACAACACGTACCGGTTCTGATGCCGCCACAACGACGAGAGAGCAACGAAGCTGCGCCGGTGATGGACAACACGCCACCGACCACCCCCGATTCGAGTATATCTAACATCTCGGGCTCGCCCAGAGAGGAGAGAACCGGTGGCTCGTCACCAATCTCCGAAGACAACATCAAGCTCAATCGCGACAGCTCCGAGCCAGATAACGATAGCGCCGGCAAAGGCCCAGGTTTTAGTGAAGACGATACCCTGCCGAACTCCGAGAGCAACTGCGCGGATAGAATTCTCAAGCCGCCCGCTAAACGCTCGACTGACGACATGCAGTCGCCCAAGAAGCGTAAGAGAAACCGGAAGCACTCGGAATGTGGCGCCGGCGGTGGTGCCGCTATACCGAAGAAACCCGGTAGACAGAACGGTAGACACGGTAGATATGGAGCTGGAAGTGACAGCGACGACACCAGCGAAGGATCTAATCTTTGTATAGTTAGTAACACGCCGACGAGTCACACCATCACCAGCGAGCTTACGAGTACCTACTCGTCGAGATCACCAAGACCGACAAAGTACAACTTTTACGTCGAATTAGGTACGTTGGTGGAAAGCTGATATTTGCGCGTTATGCTAATTTGATTGCATTTTAAAAACATCAAAATTTTCGTAGATCTAATTAGTTTTAATTGCATTTTTTTCAAGATAATTATTAAATTTTCGCAGATCCTGAATTGGATGGTAGTCAAAGGATAGCCGTGTTACAGCAGAAATTAACTGATTTGCGGAAAACGTATAATGCCGTGAAGGTAGAGCTCGCCGCTATAGAAAGACGTCGAAAGAAACTACGAAGACGGGAACGAGAGGGTAAATAATATATTGTTGTCTTTCGTTTATTACTATATAGTTTTTATCTTATTTCCTTCGCAAACTACCGTTTGCTAATATAGATTATAAATACACACACACACATACAAAAGATTTAAAAAATTTAATGTCATATGATTTTTTTATTTGTCACATTGATATAAAAATTAATATAAATATATACATATATGTAATATAAATAAAACGTTTCATTCCAGCGATGAAAGCAGCTAAAGCAGAAATGCAGCAAGCTTGTTCGTGATAAGCAGTGTTGAAAAAAAATCATTCTTTCCTCGAATAGTAAGTGGAACTTTCGTATTTGACTTTCAGAAATATTAATATTAGCAATCGTCAACACGGGCATCATGCAATCATGACAACTTTTATCTACGTACATCTCGTTTAAGTAATATTTGCCTCTGCACACTTTCTTGGTATTAATAAAATTTGTAGATATAGTTTTAAGATTTAGAATGATGAGGATGCGTTTGTCAGAGCGATACACTCATATGATATATATTGTACATTATATTTCGTCAAGTTTCGTCATTGAATGATCAAAAAATTTTTATCCTTTGTCACCTGCTCAGATGCAAAGTACAAATTATCAAAACTCACGATCATTTTTTCAGGTATTATTCATTTTTCTTTTCTCGTTAGAAAAAATGAGTGCTATCAATAGTTACATATGTTATTGATAAAGACATCTTGGGAACAAATAATTAACTAAGCTGGCTGTCATTTCCGTTTCTCGAACACATGACCACGTCGGTTGCGGTTGAGCTGTTTTCACAAGACATTGAAAAAGACAAGGTATATAAGCAAAATCTCAGATGACATCGTGTATGTGTATTCTAGTGTTGTAGGAAAAAAATGTGTAAATATTAGAGATTAGACTAAAATTGTGAAGCATTGGGATTATACGTCACGCGTGTGTACGTACATATAAAAAACTCTTGTTTAAATAATATAAATAACGTTGCAATTTTTCATTTTGTGATTCTAGAAATTATGAGCAATAGCTTCATGTATAAGCGTGAAATGTAAAGGAAGGAATGTTTGTATTGCTATTTTAATTTATGTACATAACATAAAGATGGTATTATACTTGTAAAAGAAAAGAAATAATTTATATATAGACACATGTAAATGGATATCGATGCTCTCGATAAAGAAATAATGTAAAACAATATTGTTTTTTTCTTTCTTTCGTTTCTTTTCGGTTGTATGCCAATTTATCGTGAATGCAGCTCAACGATACTAATAGTTTCCATGTAATATTTACTTGTGTTTCACATTATTAAATAACTATTATTTACTCATCGATATCCTATATCACGATTGGATCAGAGATGCATTTATATTTGTATTTCGATATATGTATATCGAAATGCATCAAGATACTTGCTTATCATTCGTCTCATGCGTCCTTGGATTCGGCGACATGTATAAAATTGCTTGCAGAAGAACGACATTTACATCTAAAGCGGTATTAATGCGGAAAAAGATTTTCAATAAAGGGACTGTTTAATAAAACAGTCGACCAGCATGTCTATACACGCTTCTCTGCGACTTTTATTTAAATTTAATAATCTGTCACTGCAGATATATATTAAAAGTAATATATATATATATATTTGATACATACATATATATATATATATATATTCGATACATATATATATATATATATATATATATATATATATGTATGTATGTATGTATGTATCGAAGAGCGCTTAAAAACAGATATTTAAAAATTAGATAAAATGATGTAGAAAAGAAGAAACTTAATCTTAAGAACACATCAAAGATGTGAATAAAATGCTGTTAGATGGAAAAATTTGTAAGAAAATACACAAAACTATCTGAAAGAAAAATAAAAATTTTATATCGACACACATATATGCACATATATAGATACACACACACACACACACATACATACATATATATCTCGATATCATATATTTTTTATAAAAAATGAATATGTGAATGTGCTTTATGATGTAAGAACGTGAATATACATGAATTTGAGGAGATTGAAGAAAATGATAGAGATTCCCCAACATTGTACATAATTTTACATTACGTGTATTACAGACACAAATCAGACTCTAATAGTTTATTGCACACTCTGACATAGCTGTGCAATTTGATGTATAATAGTTTCAGAAAAAAATGTTGCAGTAGCATATATGTGCATACTTGTTTTGAGAAGATTAGAGGATGCATTTTGACATAAAAATCTTTCAATAATTGTACTATACGGGAGTGTATGTGTTTGTATGTGTGTGAATGAAATAGTAACATAATTTTTATTACTTTAATATGCAAATTTAAATATTAAATATAATATTTTTTACAAATCTATATTCTAATATTAGAATATATGCATATCTAATCATGCATTATTATTAAGATTTTCAAACGAAAAAAATAATGAGAAAGAAAGGAAATGTATGTTTTATATTTTTTTTCATATTCAAAAGTATATATTACTATTCAGTTAAATATCGAACAATTCAGTTATGAAATTTATTAAAATTTTTAGTTATATCACATGTAGAAATTATTTGCTTTGTTATTTGTACTATATAAATTCTAGTCTATAAATTTAATTAAATGGTTTTAATTTAAAAAAATTAGAAATTGAATTATGTATAAAGAAACTATATATTCTAATAATATGAAATGCTAACAAACAGCGATCTGTTATTGTGTGTCTGATAAATTTCAGTTTATAATAATATTTTAATACTAAATCATAACTATCGATATAATTTTGATAATCTAAATTATCATTACAATTAGAGAGATGAATCCACGAATAATTACACAATTTAAAATAAGTTCATTTAATTCAAAGTATATATAAAAAATTCAAACTATAATTATTTTAGGTGCTCGCGTGCATTATGTATAAAGATAATCATAAATGTATCCTCATCTTCTGAAAGCAATTAATCTCCCTGTAAATCATACGACGTTATATGTGAAATAGTACATATAGTACATATAAGCAGAAGGCGAATTTTTATCGCCAAGCAGTAAGTAATTATTAATATTTCACATAACATTTAACTGTGTCAGTGAGTATCGTTAAGAAATAAATCTTATCTGAACAAGAGATAACACTCATATTGCATTAGTTGTATTGCTCCTGCATTCTTATTTACATATGAGTGTCCTGTGAATATATTAAAACATATATTAAAAGATAGAATAAGAAAAATTAACTTTAAATTAAATTAATTTTGCACAAACTGTGTACTTAAAATCTGATATACATATTTATTACATTGTAGCTTACAAACAAAGATGGACAGATTAAAATCTGTGTAAAACTTATGCAAAACCTAATTTCTTTCAATATAATATACAAATATTCAGATTATTGTTCTTTGCACTTATTTGTATTAGAGAATAATATGACTGTTTTATCGATTACACATAATGCACCATCAATGACACGCACATTCATAATATACAATATCTTTTCTATCACTTGTTCTTTATGTGCCAACATAGCAAGTAAGAGAAAATTTCATAATACAAATCAATGACTAAAAGTATACGCATTATAAATAAAAATTTTTATATTTTAATTTTATGCTCTAATGTTCTATGGCTAAGAAATTTCTACATTATACAATCTACATTATACAATATAGTATAATGTAGCCGCGATATATAGAGATTGTTTTAAGAATTATATATATAGTGATTTTTTTTGTACACCACAGTAGAATTGATGCCTTGAACATATGATAGTATCATAAAAAAAATGTAAGAATATTATAAAATATTTTCTAAAGAAGAAAGTATATTGTAAAAGATTTATAAAATAATATATATATATATATATAACTTTTAGGATTACTTTGATCAAATTCTAATTATCTTATTGTTGATTAATTTAATTACAGAATGATCAGCATCAAAATTTTTAACAATATAATTATATTATATAAACTTTACAATAGAAATTTTGAAATTTTGTTATTGGTCATTTTGTAAGTTAATCAATTAAGTTATTCATAATTTGGTCAAAGTGGCTTTAAGAGATGTACTGGGTATAGAGTATCTAAAGTAACAAAGAAAGAGTACATGCTCAAATAAACTCTCACATATATATATAAACAAAAAAACATTATAGAGTTAAAAAATATATATAATATTCTGAAAATAAAAAAGAGAACTTTGGAGGAAGTACATAATCACAAATATAAAATTTAAATTAATTTTGCAGGTTTAGTTTCTGATTTGATGTTTTCAATATTTTATAACTATAATTTGTTATTACATTTTGTTATAATCAAAATTTAATTTAATCTTGAATTGCATATTTATAGCTTCTCTTACTCATAAGTATTTGTAGACAATGTTCCTGCTCTTTGCTACCTTATAACTTGAATTTCACATCTAGTTCTTTTTTATCATTGCACACAAGGATAGCATCATATATTCTTAAATTTTGAAAGTTAGGAATGTTTTTTTTTATTCATTAAAAAGTAAAAACTGGTTATTGTTTTATTTCATGTATCTTGATTATATTATTTTTTGTACTTGCAAGAAATATTGAATGCAAAATTTGTACAAAACTACTCCAGCTATTGAGATACTTGGGATATCCAATACATCTCTAATATGAATATACATATATTCGATTATCTCAATATTATTGCGCTCGCCCAGAATATATTTCGCATTTAAAGTATCACTTTCTTATAAATTAGTTTGCCCATTATTGACTATAGATTAGTGAGAAAAGATTCAATGTGTGACCTTACACTGACATTGTTACTTAAATTGCTCTGTTTATAGACTACTATGTAAGGAGCATTTTGTGTGTGTCCCTCATTGAAGATTTCTCAATATTTGTGACATCTCGTTCTATCGTAGATAGAAGTGGACATTGATGTTAAACAATTTTTAAACTTTGTTAATACTCATGAAAGAATACTTGCTGCTGATGTAAGTAGATAATATTAGACAAAGTACCAGATATTGTGTAGGAAATGTAATTTGACATTAATTTTATCTCACCATCTGTGTGTCCTTTTCTTTATACATTTCAATCACTGAACTATTAGCTTAAATAAAATGAAAAATTATACAGGAATCATTTCAATCTTGGCGAATGGCGCATTGAGCGAAAGGGCATACTATTTTCCATTGCACATGTCAACAAGGAGGTGGGCTAGATGCCGGAGCTGTATCTAAAGTTGTTGTAGAAGAGGATGCTACTGTGGCTGTTTTATTATCAGGATCTAATCTCTGTCTGGTAAACATAATCTGTTCCATTAATTCGTGATGCGCTTCTAATCGTTCGATGCAATGTAAACACGCAGTCTTTGGCAGCGGATCATTCATATTTACCTGCAAAATATAGGAAAAAAACTGTTTTATTATAACGCACTCCTTCAGATGTCAAATCATGTAAATGGAAAATTCATCAGTACAATAATTTGTAAACATGATGGAAGATGATATCTTTGAAAACAGGGCAGTTGATGCCCTTCTTTCTCTCTCTCTCTCTCTCTCTCTCTCCTTTTTACAGAAACATGTAAAATATGTTCCATAAGAAAGTTAATAGAATAAGTGTGTCAAAGAAAAATATCTCTTCTAACAGAAGTTGCGTTCTTTCTCAGGTATCTCCATCGCTTCCATACACGCCGGAGAAGCGCGTGAGATGGAAATCGATGGAAAGCGAATGAGAATACGAAAAGAAATTACCGTGATCGGTAGGTAGGTGTTTATCTTCTCGGCGAGTTTCATCCTCTCGCCCTCTTCGCCGTAGATGTGGATCACGAAGCGGTTCATCTTGCTGCAGAGCCTGCATATGAACCCGGTGATCACGGCCTTGTCCGTGCTGCCCATCTCTGCTGCCCCAGGCCTCTGTCCTACGGCCTGTGCGCACACACCCACGCACGCACACGCACGCACAGTGCTCGCGTCTATTCCCCAGGTACCGCGATTCACAGAGCGACTCCACACGCGATCGCTCGTTTTGTGAGAGAGCGAGCGTATATATGAGAGAGAGATTGTATCGCACTTTCCTCTCCTCGAGATTTCCCCCAGAGTTTGTTTATCGCAGACTCCGTCGAAGACACACTGAGTGCGCTCTGAACGATGGCCAGATGCAGGACCGTATACTTCATTGCTCGCCCCTCCTTCCTTACTCGCTCAAAAATTGCCGTTATATTTTATTATCATTATCATTATTATTATTATTATTATTACTATAGTGCTATTATTATCGTTAATACCTGTATAATGTTCTCGAATTTGCCAAAGTTTGCTCCGATATTAAAAAATCAAGCCGTACTTTTATTACGGTGCGAAAGAAACGGAAGTGGACTGAGTCTCCAGCGAAGTGACGAAATGTATACAGCCCTGATCTCTGATGACTGAAAGTTGATCCGAAAGCTCGAGAAAGGGATGCGAGAATAAGGAATCAGCTGTCGCGGGCATCTGTCAAGCGCGATGTCTAATATTAACGTGAATCTTTCTTTGCGTTCATTGTTTTCCCAGCTTGTCTGTCTCGATAATCCAGCGGATATATAATGTGGGACTATTTATCTATAAATACACCTAAAAATACACGAAAAGAAAAATGGTAACAGAGAAATTTACGTTTCTTTTTTTATCAAACTCGTAAAGTATCGCGAAGAGAATAAGAGATAGAAAACACACGGGCTATCAGTTAAATAATATACTATATTAGGAGACTTTTATCGGCTAGATATTCTCGATTTTATGCTCGATATATATACTGATTCACTGATAATTCATGGGATATATATATATATATATATATATATATAAATCTTTCGGTATGTGTAAAATTCGCAAAGAAATATATTATACAGTCGATCACTAAAAATTTTTGCGAGGTCATTGCAGTGGCTTATTATCGTATCAAATTTGTAAATAAATTTTAATATAATAAGCGACGTAATTTATGATTTAATAGGCATATTTTACGACATGTTTCACCTTCGCGCATAAAGAAAGGAATAGTATTATTAAGACTAGAGAGGAGCTGCATTTTTATCATTCGTCCTCGAGTCGCGATTCCGAGAACGTCGATTCCGCGATGAAATCGTGATCGCTTCCGGGAAAGTGTACAAACGGATTTTTAAATCGCGACGCGCACCGCGATTCAACATGGCGGCGATCAGCTGTGTTCTGTCACAATGATGCTCGCCTCAACGAACGTTGAATTAATTAGCCTAATCGGCGCGGCGTTCACTGTATGTTAAAACTGATCATTCCGTCGATCGAGCCTCGAATTCGGCGGGTATCGCGTGTGTGACGATCATTCGTCTGGTATATTTTTTTTTTCCCCCTTGACGCCGATAGACTGACCGTGAATACGAGGCATCTGAAGTGAACGGCGAATGGACGCGCAGCGCGCAGCCTTGCCGCACAAAAGCAATATGGTGGTGATGGTCGGGGAGAGTCGAGCGATTACGGGGGATGTTTAATAATATTGTCACCGTTGTAGCGAGACGTGCATCGGTGACGAGCGCGAGTGATGAACTTGACGTGACCGAGAGCCTCTCGCTAGGCTGAAAGGACCTGAGCACCATGTGCGATGTGTGCGTCGACTTTCACGATCTTCTGCTTTCCTGTAAGTGCGAGTATCGTGTGTATACAGTAACGCGTTTCCGTTCCCGATTCTTAACCTATTGTTGCGCTCCTTCGCCGAGATTCACTGATCCTCGCGAGAGAATTTCCCCGAGAGAGATATCATGGTCGGGAAATATCATTGGCGTCTAAAGCAAGAGACGTGATCGTGCTTAATCTTTCTTTCAGGCGAAATACGAATCGCGAAGTAGCGTCTTATAACCTTAATTCTCTCGTTGTTCGACACGTAAAAACGTCAAATACATCGCGCGATTCTCTTTGACACACATTTCATGTAAACATTTCTCTATTTATTATCATCAACCTTCGTATAAATGAGTGATTTCTTTGGAATCTTCGGGATAGGCTTAAATTCCTTTCCAGAACCAGCAAATTTTCAAACTTACAAGTGTTATAACATTCGACACGTTTTTCAAATATTTTTCGTCCAACCTTGTACTCTGTTCGATAACATTGAGATTGTATTGTTAAAGTTTACACACAACGGAGATATTTACTCTCAATATATCGAAAAACGTAATATTAATTAATGTAAAAACACATTCATGATTGATTTTGGACAATTTTCTAAGCATTCGAAATCAAAGATATACAGTAAAAAGATAAAATTTTTTATAAATATGGTACTTATTATTTTAATTGTCCTTAAAATTTTGATGTCTATAGTGTTTTATTTTTTTAGATGACGAACGTTCGTCAAAGGAGCAAGATGCATTGGCGACGTTATGCGTAACAGACGTCGACACGACATTGCATTATGTTAATCAATGGGTGCAAAGGTATGTTAATTCAATTCAAGGAATATTAATTAATTCAATTTTTTTTTGTCTCTTTATTTTTTATTACGAAGACAATCCCTAAATGAAAACTACTGCTGTACAATGCAATGAAACTTTTATTTTACGAGTACAATTACTTTCTAGAAAGTGTAGAACTATATTGATATTTAATTTATATTTTATGCAAATCAATTACCAAACAATTATCGAAATTTATTTAGTAATCCAACAATGAATTATGTCTTTGCATAAACAGTAAATGTTTTTGGATAGTCACTATAGTGATTTCTTGTAATAAAATGATTTAATTTTATAATATTGAATATATATATATTTTTTTTTACATATTTTTTTTTAGTTACAAAATGTAATTATATTATGATTCTTTATTTTTCCAGACAATGTATGTGCTGTTATCGCGAAATTAAAAATTTTGATCGATTTATAAGGCTAACTCAGAGTATTGTACTTTGTACATTACAACAGTTACAAGTTATACAACAAAATGAAGATGTCGCTAAGGAGAATGTTGAAGAAGGGAAGGAGGAAGAAGAGAAAAATGGTAAACGAAAATCCAGCGACAGTACAGAGCATGCACAAGTGGAAGCTCAGACGAAACAGATATGGTCGCAGCAGGATAGGGAAAGATTATTTCACCTTCTCTCGAAAATTTTTTTATTAAACTTTCCTCTCTATATCGCTATGAAGCACGGCGGTGTAATCAATCCTTTAGCTCCCGTCAAGGTAAGATTATTGTGCAATTTATATCATGGGTTTACAGATTGCATTGTTATCAAAATATTATGTTATTCAAAATATTGAATCACTTTATAACCAATAGGACGAAGGTAACTACTGTGAACCGCACGATCCTGAAGTGCCAGCGCCTTTGATCCGTGCAGTATCTATATTTTGCCATCAAGGAGGCTTTAATTTGATGTCCGCTTGTTTCGATATGGAAAGCACACTGCCTGTTAGCCTCGCGCATTCTATGGTTGCAGTTATTTGTAATCTTAAACTTTGGTTAAATTATAATAGCGTCATCCAACTATTTATACCATTACGCAGTCGTGTTATGAAGTATATGTGTCGTTTAGGGGATAAAGAATTGCGTACTCCTGCTGTTAGGACAATGGCAGGTATGTTATTAAGTTAAAAAAAGAAACAGACACATAATTCGTATTTGCAAGTATACAAATTTATTTATATTTAAATCGCAATAATACTTTTTTATTTTCATACATTTTTTTTTTTTAGATTTTATGTGGAGCGCAGTGAAAGATCCAATAGACGCCGTATTACCAAGCTTCGATCGCGATGGGCTCGACTTGGCATTTAAATACTTTACTAGTACAACTTTGACAATGAGGCTAGCTGGTGTAGCTCAGATAAACGCTCATATCACCGCTTCTAATGAGCTCTGCAATAGCGAAACTGTTGCCGAAGTTGAACAAGTGGGTCACGCCCTTGCCGCTTGGTTGACCGAGAATAACATCATAGCTCATATATTCGGACCAAACTTACATGTAGAGGTTATTAAGCAGAGTCATATTATATTAAGCTTTCTAGCTATGGAAGGTAGAATTACGTCCTCGGACATGGACACTATGTGGCAAGCCGCGCAGCTGAAGCACTGTGGTCGTCCGGTTTATGATCTGCTGGCACCTTTGGTCAAACATCTGGCTCCTACTCCTGTACTTCATCTATACTCTTTATTAGGCAAACTCGAACCTAAGGATCATACGGAGCAAAGCTTGTTTTTAGCGTCTGCTTTGATCAAATTTATCTGGACGTCCGGTCGTTCGGCTTATCCGAGAGGTTTAGTAATGAAAAATAGAGAGATGTTGAGAAGTACCAGTGGAGTCGGCGGAAGTAGCAGCAGCGATCCAAGCGGTATGGATGGTAGTAGTCCAGAAGATGATGAGGAGGAGCCTAGTCCGACACTGTCTGATGGACCGTCGCCTAGAAAACAAGCAAGGCCCGATAGCAGCGATGGTGAAGGTACGTAAACTTTTTAGATTAAACGTTTAATATTATTTATGTATCTGTTATATATATTTGTAGGACATTATAAAGGAAAGAATCTGACGACTACCACCATCGAGTCGAGTCTCAATGAAATCGAAGACTTGAATTCTGAGAAATTTGACTGTAACAGAGAATTACCTAAGGATTCATCGACGAGTGCTATCCGCGAGGAGATAAAGAACAAACAAAGCGGATCCGATGCCGAAGCGGACACGGAGAAGTCTAATACGGAGGAGATGTTTGTAAACGAGAAGAAAAAGCGAAAGATACTGCGCAAACGAAAGAGACCGCAAAAGCGCTCTTTAAGCGCCGTTGAAAAAACACTGGAAGATATTGTCGGTCAAGATGACAATGTGAAATCGAAGGATTTACTTGTAGACGCGAAAAATAGAACGGAAGTTGTGTTAAATAGCAGTTTAGACGTGGGCGCTTTAACCTCCTTGGATGAACCGAAGAGCGTCGATGCGTTGGATCGCGTTAAACAACAAGCGATAGCTTTGGACCCAAGCGACCAGCAAGTTCCAACCACGGCAGCGCTGTTAAGACGCGCCAACAAAAATAAATACATGTCTATAGTAGAATATAACGTGGATCGAGCGGCTGACTCGGCGGACAGTTCACACGACGAGGACGATAGCGATGTAGCGGGCGTACTCGCTGCCGCGGACGGTCCCGGTGCGGTAATATCCGAACTTGCTGGATTAGTGCACGCAACTGGTCCCACGTTTTTGCCTTCAGGTTTAGACGAGATGCTTTCCGACGAAGAAGGCTCGTACAGTAGCAGAATATCGAACAAGAGTGAAAAAAATATGGCCGATTTTGACGGCGAGGAGAGTGGTTGTGAAGAAGAATTGGCCCAGCTGGCGGCACGTCACTTAACCGCTATTCAAATGCAAGCTTATCATCCTCATCATTCGCATTCGACCATGACGATTAGAAGATCGGTTTGTCAACCACCGCAAGTACGAGCCACTCGGCAAACTGCCACCAGATTGAGTTCTCAATTTAATTTGGATACAGTTTGTAAGCCAGGTAACACATTGCTGTGGGATCTTCTTCAGGATGATAAGATTGGTCAGCTAGGTGAAGGCCTGGCCTTGGAGGCGGAGAAGGCGCTATGCAATCTTTTGTGTTTCAACGTCGATCGCTTGATCCCCATGAAATTCATAGAGGGCTGCTTAGAGAACTTGGCGACTAATCGTTCCGTAGTCGTATCTTTAAGATTGTTGCCGAAGCTGCTCGCAAGCTTCCAGCAATTTGGTGCGATGGACGCGCACACAATTACAACCTGGGCCGATCGTGAGCGTGGAATGATGAAACATTTCTTTAATAATTTAAAGACGTACACTAGCACGGGACCGAAGAGCAATTTGTACTCGCATCAAACGGAAATACAAGTCAGACTACAATTTTTATCGTCGATTTTCTCACCCTTAGGTTCGCCCGATTGCTTTCGCTTGAGTCTAGAACAAGTGGATATATTGTGGCAATGCCTGTCGCAGGATCCAATCTGCGCGGATGAGCTCTTCAGCTGGTTGCTTAGTCAAGCAAAATCCACGGAGCAGCACGCCTTAGGAATGGACACACTGAAGCATCTGTGCATGCGCAAATTACCGAGCCTACCACCGGAAACCATTAGTATGACGGGCCTAAGTCTGTTTCAGCAGTTATGCAATTTAGCGCGCTTGGCCGCGGCGCACTTGGACAGACCGTTGAGAGATGTGGACTCAGTAGGTATGGACTTTTTATGGCGGATCGCTTTGAAGGCGAAAAGTACTGACGTCAGTATGGCAGCTATACAATATCTCAACGGTTACTACATGTCGCGACAGTTAACGCAGGAGGCGGAATTCGTTTCGCAGTGCATGACACATCTCGCGGCGGCTAGTGCCGACCTGGAAAGTAACGAAGAGGCTAGCTTACGCTGCATACAGCGCGCCCTGCTCCTGTTGAGAACGCATTTGGAAGCCTTTCGAAAACGCTATGCCTATCATTTACGCCGCTGGGTACTGGAAGGCAGAGGCGTTGCCAGTCAATGCTATGTAGCTATGAATACGTCCGAGAAGGGTCAACAATTGAGAATCTTTGTGCAACCTGCTGGTATACCGGAGAAAACGAGTTTTACTCTTCTTAATACCGATTATGTGGCGGATTTGCGGGCTGAGGTGGCTAAATGGTGGGACGACACGCAGAATACTCAAGAAAAGTCTGCGACTTCCGCGAATGCTACTCAGAATGGCGGCTCAGTTTTAGGATCGTTGCTCACGGATGGTCCTATTAGAATGATCACCCAAGGACAAGAATTAACTATAGACTTTGACGAAAAGACTTTGCAAGAAATGGGCTTTAAAGATGGGCAATTAGTATTTATTTCACCTGGTGCCAGTAGAAATAACGGTGGCGGTGGTCGTTGCAGCAAACGGGATATGGATTCGCCTTCATTGTTACCGCCGCCTCCCAGAGAATCGTTACCGACCTTACTGTTACTCCGACCACAGTACTTTGAGCAATTGTTTACGCTTATGAGAACACTCAGCGCCATGAGAACGACCGTGAAGGGTGGCCAAGAGATACCTCATACGAAGGCACAAGTGCTCTCGAGGAGGGTTTGGGATACTCTCACTCTGTTACCGACAAGCCCGACTTTATTGCGAGGTTTCCAAAAACTCGGCGAGACGTCCCTTCAGGAATTACTCGATCCGGCGAGTCCACAAAAGTTGATGTATTCTCTTTACATAGTCGAGTCTTTGAGTCGACGAGGTACGACGAGTCAACCATCATCGAGCAATTCTACCGCTTCATCGGCTGCGTCGGCTTATCAAGGTGGCGGAGATGCGGATGACAATCAGGACGACAAGGAGAAAGATATAGCTTGGTCCACTTTATTTGTGCAACACGGTGGACTCCGACATCTTTTCGACATCTTTATGTCAGGTTGTCTGGAGCAGGGAGACGGTAGTGAATGGCAACAGGATTGTCTCGCCAGTTTGTTGAAGCAACTTTGTCATCTCGGCGTTGTAAAAGAGGAAAAGAAACGCAATAAAGCAGACAAACCGCTGTTGGTGCCCAAGCTGAGCGAGGCGATGTTGAGAATGATGAATGTTGATACAGTGATGCCAAGAATAACAAGCATTTTAAATGACGCTTCATTACCGCTTGACCCGAATCATTACAAGACCGGACTCTTTGGTCGATCTCAAGTGATACATTACGCCATGGCACTATTGGTTTGTTGGGTTCACAGCGATCCGGCAGTACGACAATACCTGTTTTCATCGTCCGAGCCATTTGGGAAAACGTGGTTGCGCAGATTAATACTTGAGGATCCCGAGCCGGCTGTGAGACGCGAGGTATGCACGGCTTTGTACAAATTATGCTTGGGTAGCACCGGTGTGGAAGATGACAATTCGGAACAAATGCCAGGATTGATAGTACCCATGTTGAACACCCTGCTGGAGCATCTTGTGATCGCCGAAGCTATGCAACCCTCTCATCGTAAACCGGATTTACCGTTGCATCTGCACCCAGTCCTGGACGAAGGAAAGGAGCCTTATGGACCAGCTTGTAAAGATTATTTTTGGTTAGTATGTCGTCTGGTAGATTCTCTACCGAACGAAGCGATTCGAGAGAGTACGGTGGACGAGATATCCGGTACGACTATTGATCTCGAAGCGCTCGCCATCCGAGTGATCGACTCCGTGCTTAATCGGGAACACTTGGAGACGCGGCATAACACGGTGGAAGACGACGCTTTGGTTGGATTGATTAATCTTACGTGCAACATAATGACACATAATCCTCCCTGTAAGCAGGGGAAAATCGGGCAGAATCTATTGGATCAGGTATTCGATTTTCTGTTTGCATTGCCGAATCCACGGAGCAAGCATGTGCCCAAGTGTAAGAGCCAAGCATCCAGATCGGCTGCTTTCGATCTTCTTGTCGAATTGGTGAAATCAGCGCCCGATAATTATAGGATACTGCATGAGAAATTATTCGCCCAGCACCGTCCCGGACCACATTCTCCGTACCCGTGGGATTACTGGCCTCACGAGGATGGACGTTCCGATTGCGGCTACGTAGGCTTAACGAATCTTGGTGCAACATGTTATATGGCCAGTTGCATGCAACATCTCTACATGATGCCGCAAGCGCGCGTCTCCATACTGGGCGCTGATTGCAGTCGTGCTAATAAACATCAGCTGACTTTGCGAGAATTACAGAGAATGTTTGCATACTTGTTGGAGTCTGAAAGGAAAGCATATAATCCGAGGAGCTTTTGTCGCGTGTACACGATGAACCACGAGCCGTTGAATACCGGCGAGCAGAAAGACATGGCTGAATTCTTCATCGATCTCGTTTCTAAATTAGAAGAGATGACATCCGACTTGAAAAACTTGGTTAAGACGCTGTTTTGCGGCGTGATATCCAACAACGTCGTTTCACTCGATTGCGAGCACGTTAGCAGGACCTTGGAGGAATTCTATACCGTCCGTTGCCAAGTGGCGGATATGAGGAATCTCTACGAGAGCTTGGACGAAGTCACGGTCAAGGATACATTGGAAGGTGACAACATGTATACATGCTCGCAGTGTGGGAAGAAGGCGCGCGCGGAAAAACGAGCATGTTTTAAAAAATTGCCTCATATATTATGTTTCAATACGATGCGCTACACCTTTAACATGGGCACTATGTTGAAAGAAAAGGTCAACACACATTTCAGTTTTCCTCTTAGACTGGATATGTCTGGTTATGTCGAGAAGAAACTTATGCCACAACACTATCAAGACGAAAAGAAAGCGGTGTCGCCCGAGAAAAGAAAATCTGAAAATGATGGACATCCGAGACCGTTGCTGATGGACGACGTAGAGGAAGAGGTACAGGAGGAAGAAATGGAGCATTATCAATACGATTTGATTGGCGTGACTGTTCATACGGGAACGGCGGATGGCGGACATTATTACAGTTTTATCAGAGATCGTACGTCTCCCAATAAGGATAAGTGGTTCTTATTTAATGACGCTGAAGTCAAGCCGTTCGATCCGAATCAGATCGCGGCTGAATGCTTCGGCGGCGAGATGACTAGCAAGACGTACGATTCGGTAACGGACAAATTTATGGACTTTAGCTTTGAAAAGACAAATTCGGCGTATATGTTGTTCTACGAATGGTGCGCCGATCCCGGCGAACAAACGAAGGAAGAGGAGGCCACCGTGTCGAGTCCCACCGCCGATAATAATGCTGATAATACCGGGCGACCATCATCCTCACTGGTACGCAATAATGTGAACAAACTGCCACCGCTAGAGCTTAACAAAGAGCTCGAAGACTGGATCTGGCAAGACAACATGCACTTTTTACAGGATAAGAATATATTTGAACACACATACTTTGGATTTATGTGGCAAATATGCGGTTACATACCGCAGACATTGCTGTCCGTACAGCCAGACATCACGGAGATGTCCGCAGAATTGTCGACGTCCTTCTTTATGGAAACGTTCATACACGCTAAGGAGAAGCCGACGATGGTGCAATGGGTGGAACTACTGACGAAGCAATTCAATGGGTCGCCAGGTGCATGCGCGAGATTCCTCGAGCGGATGGCCGGCGACTCGTGGTGGCCTATTCAGATTCTAGTCAAGTGTCCTAATCAAATGGTCAGACAAATGTTTCAACGGCTATGTATTCACGTGATTCAGCGATTGCGCGCTACTCAGGTGCCTCTGTACCTTCTCTGCGACGAAGAGAACGACGTCAACACAGTAGGCACGCGATCTTGCGTTACACGATTTGTCAGAATGTTGTTATCACTCATGGAACACGCCAAGCAGCATCTTAAACATCTCACCGAGTACTTCAGCTTCTTGTACGAGTTCAGCAAGATGGGCGATGACGAGGCTGTTTTTCTCATCAGGGTGCAAGCCATCTCCACGATGGTAAACTTTTATCTCGGACATAAAACGCACGAATTTGTCGACGCAGTTAGCGAGGAAGAGGAAGAGGAGGAAATCGTGACCGTGCCTTCGGAAAAGCTCCGACCTGCGTCTTTGGATAAAATGATTATGTTGATTGCTTATTTGGTCGAGCGCAGCAGAGGACAGGATCATAGATTGGCTTTGTCACCCGCAGATTTGAGCGCCGTGGCAGGTGGCAAAGGGTTCCCTTTTCTTTATCAACAGACACGGGATGTCATTAATCTCACTCAAACCAGAAACTTGATTCAGTCGTTATGTCGTTGGAATGATAGACTGGCTATACACGTCATCACGATGATATTCCAAGCGATAATGAAGCACACTGACGTGTGTCAACCCTTCTTCAAGTTATTGACGCTTCTGACAGAAAGTTCGGGACTAAGCGGACTGCCCTGCATGACTCAATTGATCTTAGGTAGAGTCTGGGAAGCGGCGAGAGTTGCGCCTCATGGTGCGCTAGAATGGTTGGCTCTCGCGGTCACGAGGAGCAAATTGGCGCACGCCTGGGTACTGCAGGGACTTGACACATGGTTACAGCACTTCCTTCTCGAGCACTCTAATCAGAGAGTTCGTTCCGCTGCTGCTTTTCTACTAGTATCGTTAGTCCCGTCTACGCACTTTAGACAGGGCTACCGTACCGCTCATCGGCTCAATCTAAATTGCAATTCGTCCAGAGAACTTCAACTCTCACCGGAAGCTACTCTGATATTACATCAGATATATACGGCGCTCTTGAGATTACTGCAACCCGCGCGACATTACATCGACATACAAACTCATGGTACAATGAAACTCACTGCCTACTTTGCATTGCTCACATACTGCGTAGTCTCCAAAACCGAAAAATTAATGGTGAGTAAACTCTAGTGATCTCTTGTAGAAAAATGAGAGAGGGGGGGGGGAGGGAGATCTAATATAAATAAATCTGATTGTTTAATTCACAGTTTGGTCAGTATCTTAACGACTTGTGGACGCTTTTCCACCCGAAACTTTCGGAACCGAGTATCCCGGTGCATCATAATAAGCAAGCGGTACTTTTGTTCTGGTATCATGTCTGCTCTGATTGTCCAGAGAATGTCGCTATGATACTCCACAACCCGCACATAACTAAGAATATTGCATTTAATTACATACTGTGAGTATTACACGCATTTTTTTCGGCTCCTCAACTTCTCTGCATTTGCTTACGTATTATACAATATATTATACAATATAAATAATTTTGTCTTTATTTAATAAGTTGTATTACTTATATGAAAAAGTATAAATATGTAAATGCACGTGTCCGACATGAAATATTTTTTTAGTCTGTATATTATTTCAAAGATTATAATCAAATGCAAAAAATATTATTCAACATATAAGAATTCTTATGTAACAATATATGAGCAGCTATAAGAGCTGATTAATCAGAAATTAATGCCGCATGTTTGTGAAAAATTTTGCAAAGTTAAACAAAATAATTGACTTCAATTTTAACATACTTGCTTTCGGATTCTATTTTAGTTGACTAATTTTTTATTACACTTATCAAATACTCGCTAATAAACTATTTTTTATATCTATAACTTTAATTGTTATTGTATCGACTCACTATACTGTCTAATTTTTTTAACTTTTATAATTTTTCAATTTTTATTTGTTTGTTTTATTTATTTGATTATATAATTTTGGTTATTAATTTATACCACTGGAAAAAGTCCGGATTAAGACAGAAACGTTTGGATATATTTGTCATTATTTGTTTCAGCGATTTATTTTACATTACATATATGATTTTATTAAATATTATGCGGTTCTTTCTTGAATATTTAACTAGATTATTTTTAAGATCTATGCTGATTTAACTCCTATAACCCCTTGTTACATATTGTTTTATTTTAGTGTAACCTTCTTTTGTATTGTTTAATTCTTATATATATTTTTTCTTTCTATATTAATATAATTTATATCTTATTTATTATCTTATGCCTTATTCATTGTAGAGCTGATCATGAAGACCAAGATGTCGTGCTATTTAACAGAGTTATGTTACCTGCATATTATGGCCTCTTGCGACTTTGTTGCCAACAGTCGCGCACTTTTACAAGACAATTGGCTGCGCATCAAAATATTCAATGGGCATTCAAAAATATTACTCCTCATCCTACTCAGTATTCAACCGTAAGATTTTAGAAAATCGCCTTATTAAGCGTAGATATTGGCATTATTTGGATAAATTTTTACCCAACGTGTTATTCGAATAACATTTTGTTCCAAATCTCTTCTCAAACATGATTTTTTTTGCACACAGGCGGTGGACGAATTATTTAAATTGATGCAGCTGTTAGTCGCGAGACATCCTGATCAAACAGAACAAGAAGAGGCGGAGATCGCATCGTTTAGAAGGGGCACGCTATCCTCTTATCTACAAGGACTCGATGGTCGTTCGTGTTGGGCAACTCTCATTTCCGCTTTTCGGTATAATTATAAACTTTTACGAGAAACATGTAAACGGTATATTTAGATTTTTTAAATATTGAAATGACATTACTATCTAATTCTTTTTCAGAATTCTCATTGAATCGGACGATGATCGTTTGTACGTTGTTTACAACGGCGGCTTAAGTATGGCTCTCGAAGCGTTTCACATGTTACATATAATGTATCACGAGGCAACAGCTTGCCACGTTGCCGGCGATCTGGCCGAACTGATCGCCATTATCGTCGAGCTTGTGCGATGCGTTCGTACCGCAAGAGATGGGCCGGATGCTAGAAACATTCTCGCCAATTGCAAGGAGTGGCCCGATATACTTCGCAAACTGGCAACCTTACTAAATACCTACAATCCGCCGGACATGAGAAACTTGGCTATAGATCTTTTAAAAGAGCTCGTCATGCTCGTTCCTGCCGAAGCAATACTGATCTTAGCGCCGTTACTCTCGCACTGCCACGCAGCTCTTCAGGACTCCCATGCCGCAGTTCCGCCGGGACCGTATCTTCCGCGAAGATCCACTCCTCCTGGGAAAATGCCTACCAGACCCGCCAGGCCGATGGTACAAATGGCGGTGCCTCATTCTCAGTTGGAAGCGGCGAAAGGAGTGGATCCGGAATACGATAGCGCCCTGCTTGAATTTTACTTACCTTATCACGAACTAATAGATGTCATGTGTAGATTGGCGATAAATAACGATTGTATGACGGACGCGTTAGTGAATTTAAGCGCTATGCTTGGATTCGAAGGTGAGTAATGGTGCGAACTACACAATACATAAGAACAACGCGAATTCTAATTTATCTCTTATTTGCAGGTGTACCTTTGCACTTGGCTCTGTTTCCTAGGTTGTGGTTGGATGTGCACGCCGCTACGCATATAGACAGAAAGCATATAGCGTCTCTTCTGTGTTCTTCCTTTACGGTAGATTATGTAGATGCTGTTCTGATGGACGAGAGATCGTCGTTAGGAGTGCCGGCGATACACGCTTTCCTCAAGACTTTCTTTCCAAAACTAGCCAGTCACGTGTTGACCAAACCGACGGTCTCACTCATCGATAATCTGGTCAGCTCGTTAACGGCAATGGTGGAGGCGGTGGACGTTGAAGCGTCGGCGCATAGGTTAACCGGAGACCTGCGCGCCTTGGCTCTCGTTTACAGTAGTAGTACAAGACCGAAACCATCCCCCAGTCTGCTGCCGGCTTTAGAAACCCTGTTGTCGCGAACACGGACTATTACGGTAAAGGAGAGCCGTTCATCGTCGGAAGTGGAGTCGCCTTCGAAACGGCGTAGATTGTGCGGTGACAGTGAACCGATTGATAAGGAATTGTGCGCGCCGATCAATGATATCGATATGGAGAATAATATCTCCGAGGAGATGGACAAGGCGGACACGGTGAACGATACGATGTCTTCCGATTCCGGGGACGATAAGGCCGCCACTGCCAGGCACAAATCGGGCAACGTTCAAGCAGAAACTATCGCCACTAGCGGCGCTGTCTCACCACCGCGTCTAGTTACCACCGCTAACAGTTGTACAAATCAGTTACGTTGCTCGTTGACCAATGTCTCGTGGCTCGAGATGCTGGAGAAGACCATTGTCGATCTTCAAACAATTGTGCAAGTGCAAAGCAAGAATAATTAAAATAATTACGCGCGCGATATAGGCAGATACTGAAAACAATACTGCTATACAATAACAAGACACATAACGATCGGTTCTATGACGTGTAAATGTGTGTGATCCTTCGCGCTGATAGAATTTACGGTGTGTGTTTGCGCTCCTTTAAAAACGGATACTATTGAATTCATAATATGTATCGTATGTATGTATCGAGTTCGACTGCGATTTACTTTCCAAATATAGGAGAATAAGATATTTTCGTTATTTTGGTGACTTAAGTTACGTTAAGTTTAAATATATAAAAAAATCGGGAAATCGTATCATCGTCGTATACATTTGAACTCTGTATAATCTTTTCATCTGAACGCCTTCGCGCGTTAGTGCCGTGAGATAGATTATTTGTCTCTTAGCAAAGACTTGATACGAGCACTTTAACGTGCAATACAATGTACACCATCCAGTATTCAGAAAACGCAATTAAATATGTTAAATCTTAAAAAGCATTTCTCTAAATCTCGCTATGTCAAAAAACTTTATTGATATCGCAAATTAATTCAATAATTTCACGCTATGCTTATGTATGAAAGGAATTACAGGGTTTTAAGAAATTGTTAAAGTAAACAGATAAGACAGCGCGTTTGATCATTAGCGCAAAAATTTTTTTTATACCCTTATTTCTAATATGTGCGTCCCTTTTGTTTATTTTGTTCATTTTTGACACACGAAGCGTAAGTCTCGGCAAATATTGATTTTAAGAAAGAATGTAGAAAATAAAAGTAAAATTTTCATTTTAAATACACTTGTTTTTTGGAGCCATTATCTTACTAATTGTTACATCAATAATATTAAGATTTGCCAATTTTAAATAAAAATTCGTTAAATTCTCGTTTCTCAATTTTCCGAGCCAACTATATTTTCGAAAAAATATAAAAAGAAATTAGCGATATTAATTATTTATTTATATTAACGCGCAATATCTATCTATTATACATCATTAAGAAAGAGAGGTAAAAGAGAGAATTTATTCATACATATGAATTACGGCTAATTTTAATTTGATACAGATTTTTATGAAGAAATTTAATTTGTAATACGGAGCGTTAGAAATTTAAATTTTTAATAAATTAATATAAGGTCTGACAATGAAAGTTAGAGTATTTATTTATTTTCGATAACAGCGCCTTGATTACGTGATAAGTCCGATGTAAACTGCTGTGTTTTTTTTTTTCATTTTGCACCGCTTACTTATACGCTTTTTCTATCAAACTTTTGTTGCAAACGACTACAACTTTTGTACAGTCACCGGCCGATTCCCTCGCATATGTTAAATCCACGGAGACATCTCACACCACAAATGAATAAAACCAGTCGTGAAATATTTTCAACAAACTGAGCATTCGAGCTAATATATTTATTCCCGATTGATGGTCAGCTGGAATCATTTTTTTTCAGTATATGGCGTTTTAAAGATCGTCGAGCTTGCTGGATAATGGTACTAACAATAAGACAACATCGCGTCCAATTAAAAATCATGCTGTTCCTTTTTGCAGTTGTATAAGTTGGATTATATTACGTTGAATTAGAATATATGATGAAAATGTATAATGTAGGAGGAGAAAATTTATACAATTTCTGACATCGCCTGTAACCCGATATAACTGCAGTGACGGATCGGGAACCTTGAAGATACAGTTCGCAGAGAAGATGCGCGTATACAGATATGCTGGTTGGCTGTTTAACACAAAACTTTTTCCGCATTAATACTAACGCTCTCGTTTTCTAGATGTCCTGTAAGTGACTCTACATATATGTTGCCGAGTCCGAGGAAACAGATATGTTCGATAGACTCACGCACGACGAACGATAAGCAAGTGTCCGCTTGATGCAATGTATATTATCTTAAATGTGTCGCTACATTTGATGTACTTGTAACGGAAATGAAAGGAAGAAATATCGGCTCTCTCTCTCTCTCTCTCTCTCTCTCTCTCTCTCTCTCTCTCTCTCTCTCTCTCTCTCTCTCTGTCTCTCTGTCTCTCTTTCTCTCTTTTTTTCTCCAAAATGCGTTTACTCGTAAGATAATCGATTTAAACATGTCATCTGTGAACTCGTTTATGAATTTTAATTGGCATAATTATATAAAAAAAGGATTTATTCTTTTTCAATTACACATTTTCTGATACGCGTATATTTCCTGTGTTTAAAATAAAGATATACTTGCGAGAGAGGAAGAAGATAATAAATAAGATAGATATTACTGTGGAAAGTGTATTTAAAATGAGAATCGCAATTAAAAGCGATGATCTTGCGATTAGATTTAACGAATTATATATTTAATTAATCCTTTGTAAGATAAAAAGAGTCGATATAAAATAATTAATATTAACTTTAATTAATGCGTTATCACATCGACGCTAAGCATATGGTGTGCAGGAGTTCCACAGTTCTAAACGAATATTTAATGAAATTTGTTTAAGATGAACATATAAAAAATTAATATTAACTATTAATATTTTATATGTATGTGCAGCGCATATATACAATTCATCTCAAATAGTGGATTTATTAATTCTGCAGCCGAAAAATCATTATTCACAACACACAAATCAATGACGTGTCGCGCGTATGTACACATTTTATATATATATATATATATATATAAATTTTCAATATATATATATATATAAAATTTTAATGAAAGAAACGATAGAAAGAAGAGCATTTACACACACACATACAAGTATTACAGATTTCATTATTAAAACGATTTTAACATTAAAATGCGACATGATAGCATATTGTCGTTCTTGTTGACTTTTGATGCTCTCGAAATGTCGGCAATTATAACAATTTATAACGGTGTATGTTTGAAAATAAAAGGCACTCGCGACGAAAAAAGAAAAAAGTTTGTCAAGACTGTGTAAAAAAAATTTTTAAGCGCACATTGCGATTCTTTTTATTTTTTTTTTCGGTCATTTTGTCATCTCAGCCGTGAAACTCTTGTCGTGAAATCATTCCGTCAGAGTTTGTATCTTCGGTATATGTCTACATATTTTCATTTACCTATTCATTATCATTAAGATGTATAGTTTTTCGAACGATATAATATAATAAAAGTTTCTTCATTTTAAAATAAAATATATATTCTGTCATATATCCCGCCAGAAATGTAGGTCCATTTTTATAGTGCATTCATTTTATTAACGATATAACGATAAGAAAAAAGAATGATATTATAAAAAAATTAATAAATTTAATTTAAAATTTTATTTAAATAATTTAATTTAACTTGAAATTTTCATTACATATATTATCTATATCTTTCGCAAAAGTATATTTTTGGGGATTAATGAATAGGTTCAAGTTTCTTTTGAACAAAAAAAAACTGATAAAAACTTGCGAGAAATAATGACTGAAAATTAGAGAAGAGTATTCCAGAGATGATGCTAATGTATAAAAATAAATTAGACATAAGAAAAATAGGGACACGATTTATTTGTCGATAATATATAAAACGTTTTGAAAGAGATAAATTTTGCGTTTTGGAGAGAAAGCGCGAAGCTGATTTTATATCATATATGCAAGATTTTGTATAAATTTTATATATGTAGGAAAAATGACATATAATAAGAGGAAAGAGCAAATCATATAGACAATACATTTTTTCTACAAATTATATATAAATATATTTTTTACTCGCGCTGAAATTTTACAAACTGAATTTAGAATTTCAATGAAATCGAGTTTTCTTGCAATCTTCTTTGACCTACTTTTTTATATACATATACATAAAAAAGATACCATTTATTTAGAACCATTAGAATATATGTGTATAGAAATATTATTTATATATATGTTTTAAAACACCATATATACCGTACATACTGCCGCAACGTGAGTAATGTCAACTGCAATCAGCTGATATCTCTGTCTCCGTCTCTGTATTTTCAGTCTCCAGTCTTCAGCGGAAGAATTTGTCGCAACGGAGTTTCCTTTTCCTTCTTGACTGAAATACATTTTCTTTGTCATTCGTATTTGTAACAACGTATCGGAAATGACGTAAAGAACGTGTTTGGAATTAATTCAAGCATATATTGTATTTATTAACGCGCAGGATTAGCTATAATTATGGATAACGTTCGCTCGCCGATGGATAACCTCTTCAACATGCTATCAGGCTTTAGCGCGGGTCACGAGAAAGCCTTGAAACAGGGAATCTACAATGCCGTTGCGCTCTTTTTTCTGTGCCTGGTCTCAGCAGCTGGCTACGGTCTCTATATCATCCTGAGCCCCTTCGTCAAACCCCTGATCTGGGCCTTGCTATGCGGTTCCGTTCTGTTCCCCTTCAAGTACTCGTTGGCCACGACGGTACAATCTTGGTTCGCCCAGGTAGAAGCGTCTCGATCCCCGCTGATTGTCAACGTCAGTCTGCTGCCCGTGCACATATTTGATAATATTTCCGAGAACCTGGGCTCCTTTTTATGGACACGTATCAAATACATTGTCGGGGCAGTATCAGTGGCATTAGCGACTGTAGGCGTGTATCATTATACTCCTAACATTATGACATGTCTCGCCTGGAGAATATTTCAGGTGTTCACCACCGTCTCTGGATTCTTCATCCTGACGTGCAACATATTTACGGTATAACTTGTGGTTTAATTTTCTTTATCTTGTATATTGCGTATGCTGTTACCTATTTGATACTTGTTTGAATATTCAATTGGATTTTATATTTTACAGGTCTCTACAATACTTGTCGGATATCTAACGATACTGTACATTTACTGGACACCATCAAACTCTAGTCGTTTTCGCTACATGTCTTTTGTGATATGGTTTATCGTTACCATGTATCTCTCGAGTATGGCAGGCACTTATCGAGTCTTGGTCTTCACCACCTTACAAGTCCTATGCGCGATTGGATTTATTTACGAAGTAGTATTAATTATGGAGAGTCAAGAGCTGAATGGTAGGCACTTGACGTTCTCGGAGGCCGCGCGTTTCGCCTTAACGAATAATTTATTACCGAGTCCGCAGGAAGAGGTATCGGCTCCGTCGGAGAGCAATGAGCCGCAAATGAATCGGATTCTAGAAGAAGAGATCGTTTCGGATGCGTCGCTTCAGTCCGGAGAAGAGGCGAGGAGGCCAGCGTTGAGAACCGAAAGGGCGTCAAAATTCAGCATAAAATCAATGTCCCTGGATACGGATGTTGGCCTGTCCGCGCACAAACCGCGACCTGCGTGTAATGTACATTCTGTAAAGACATTACGCGACCGTTATTTGCTCAACAAAATAAAGGCCGAATTACGAATGTCTCTAGATGTGCAAGATGATGAAGTCGATACTGATAAGTATATGTATGGAGCGCTGTACGCGTGCGTCGGTATGCTTCTTTGGAAGCACAGATGGATCTCGCATATCCTGGTGATCCCGCTGGTGTATTACGTCGTCAAGAAGCTGGGTAGTTACTTTGGCTTTTGGGAAACGATACGCAGACGCTGCGACTCGACGATACAAGCGGTCAGGTCGTGGTGCCTGGAACGACATCAAGCTCTCGTACCCTCCAATATCAGAGGCCTTTATAGAGTAAGCATTATCGTGGACGAGAAACTCACGAATATTCTGAAGGCGTCCGTCAACGCGGTAGCGACTACTTCTGTGATACTCGGGCTGATCATTTTCACCACTTGCGCATCTATTTTTATAGCGATACAGGTATAATAATAAATGTACTCATAAATTTATTGGTCTGTCAATTTTATACTGTTTTATTTATAGGTTTATGCAGAAGGTTTGCATCTCGTTCAAGTAACAGGTGAAATATTGAATTCCTCCCTGATGAACAATCCTGATATCGATTGGGTCCCAGAGAAATGGGAAGAATCTGTTAACAGCGTTTTAGATAATGCTTACACTTATGGACGAACCGCGCTATCAGAAGGAGTACGAAATTTATTTATTTGCTTTTTTTTTTACTTTTTCTCTTTGCATATGCTACAAGTTTACATTCTTCATTTAGATTCGAGGTCTTGTGAAAGATCTGGAACCATCCAAGGCAGAACAAATGGAGAAAAAAGTCTTAGAGCTTTGGGATCGTCTCTATCAGGCGTGGATGATGTCGAATATGGATCCAAATTTCGTGGGTCCTACTGTAGACACTGCAACTGCATTTTCCGCTTGGGAGAACTTCAAAGAAAGCTTCGGGAAAATGCCTCTCCGTGAGTGATTCTGTAAAAAAAATTATAAAATTTAATGATTCATTGTTTTAGATCTTTAACTTATTTTTATCATTTTTATAAAATCTTTACACCATTGATAATGCAGGTCATCTTATATGATACAACAATGGAATGTCCATATGAAATCTTTTTCTTTTTCAGATCTCTTCAATATGACAAGCATGCAGAATTTTGCCAAGGAAAATATTGGCATTTTAATGTCAGTGCTTGATTCCATCTGGGGCATCGTCAAAGGCAATATGTCTGTGATACTGACAATATTCACAGAACTATTCTACATCGTCCTCATGAGTGGATCAGCTGTATTTAATTTTGTTCTTAGCACGGTATGTCTAACATATTTTATGAAGCTTTAATATAAAAAGAAAAAAATACGAGATGTAATAATTTTGTATTTTAGGTTGTCTTCTTTACGACTCTATTTTACTTACTTAGTTCCAGTGGTAAAACTTACAAACCCATCGAATTGACAACAATGTTTAGTCCCATTAGTTGTCACAGGTAAATACATCTGCTATTATCTTGAATTTAATTCTATTCTTTTTATTTATATGGATATGTATAAGCAAGCAAAAATTTTGAATTTTATAAAAATATCTTTATTTCTAACAAGCACAACGCACGTAGAAGGGTAAGTTAATCTTCGTATAATAGCATAGAATTGATATTTATTTAAATAATAAGTTAATTATTTTTTGCGATAAAAATAGCATGTAAGACACAAGGTTGACTTTGCAGATTCGCGATCGCGTTACAAGAAGCGGTAATCGGAGTATTTGCGGCGACTTTCAAGCTCGCCTCCTTCTTTGGTATGTGGACATGGTTTATACACAATTTATTCCAAGTGAAGATTGTCTACTTACCATCGGCCCTCGCGACTATGCTGGGTGCAGTTCCTTTCTTAGACGCGTACTTTGCCTGCATTCCGGCCACGATAGAACTCTGGTTCACCCGCGGATCGATGATCGCTATCCCTTTCTTTCTTTTTCATTTTCTTCCGTGTAACATAGTAGTGACGGAATTTTATAAAGCGATCAAAGGGTAAGATTGCTTTATAGTATGTATATAAGTTTTTCGGTCACATAACAAACAATATTTTAATGTATTTACATATTTTAGTGGCGGACATCCTTATCTGACAGGTCTGTCGATAGCAGGTGGAATATTCTGTTTAGGCGTAGAAGGGGCAATCTTTGGTCCTTTGCTTCTATGTTGCATTATGGTTGTCATCAATTTAAGTCGACGTTATCTGCATTCGCCCGAGGAAGTTATACTTCCAGCGTATTCTACACCTTGATACGAGCCAAAATAATGGTACGCTTTCGCTCTAATAAATTAATTTACTTTGATTAACAACGTTGCAAGCTACGGGCTTAAATCTTTTAACTACAAGATCTAAAGTTTTATATCAAACATTTTATGAAAGTCTGCGCTGTACGATGGCTGGACTAAACGTGCAGCGCACACACGAACATGTTAAAGCTGAGTTTAGGCTAATCAACGAATAATTACAATTGACAAATATCAGCGAACATAAGAGGAGTTATTTGATATTTTGTATCTTTTTATATAAAATATTTTTTTACAAAGTTTGTATATAATTTTTTCCAAACTTTTTTTTTTATAAAAAAATCTAATAATGCTAAATAATAAATAATACTTCTGGATTGATGTTCGTTCACTGATACTTATTTGTGATTGTTTACATTCGCATTTGATTAGTCTAGACTCGACTCAAATCTAATATATGTGTACTTTTATGTGATAAGAGAACTAACACAGGGAGAAATCTCAGCTTACGCTTATTAGTCTTAAAAAATATTACGATTATTAGCCTTAAAATATATCATATGTAATTAGAACAAATTATTTTTTAAATTTTAATTATAAATAATTCTTATTTTTTTCTTTTGACGATATTTGGTTTAGAGCGACAATAGATTGTCATGTCTTCCGTCATTTTTTATCAGATATTTGATACATAGATTTAATATATAAATAGAAATCTGTGGCAATCATACATATATATGTATTTATTTATGTGTTACATTTTTAAAGACTGCTATATAATGTGTTTTGTTTCTAACATATCGAGTTAATTTATGTGCAAAGTGCAAACAAAAAATAAGTGTTGAAACATGGTACTGACTTCAAGGCTCAATATGTTTTGCGTATTTTTTATGTCGGATATGTAATCAAAGATATGTGTTTATGATAATAAATTTTGTCAACGTTTAATGCGTGTATCATGCGTCAAATTATAATTCATTGAAATAATCGAAACGCAATCCTCGATAGCAGCGCGATGTCCAACTTGATGTCCATGATACTTGGTGGAGCCGTAATTGTGCTTATTATTCTTATCGGATTTGAAGTTTATTTACATTACGATACTTACTTTCTGTCAAGGATAGTTTAAAGAAAGTAGGATATAATAAAATAAGAGTTTATTTATATCATAGTAAAAAGTTATATATGCAATATATTTATCACAAACGATATATCATATTTATGTAACAAAATTATAAATGTTATATATACGTACGATTAATATAAATTTTCTCTAAAACAGAGGCGTCATCAAAATTGCCACGTGTATTATAAATGTCAGACAATGTAACGAATTTTATACTGCTCCGCAACAATTCGATCGTGGTTTCTTCGTGCGCATGGAAAATAATTTCTTTTTTTCTTTCGAACATGTGAAAACCATTTTCAGAAAAACGACCGCGTATATTGGCCACCTCTAGCCACACAAAGAGTGCTATATTGTCTGTTGATAACATAAGCTTGAAATCTGGATAATTGGAAAATTTTCCGGGTAGGAAATAATTTTCAATTTTCATCTGAAACGAAAAATATCACGTATGTAATCAATCGTTTCTTCGATAGCTGCAACATGTCGATATCGGTGATATGCTTACAGTAACATTGGCTACTGGTATATCTGCATTTTTTATTGCATCAGGATATATATAATTGACTGGAGCAATCAAGGATCCAGATTTATCCGTGAGAGATAAAGTGACTATGCAAGATTTCTTGGCGGTTTCCAAATTCCCGCAACCCAGTTGAACGAGAAACTCGCTTAGCCAGAAAGACGTAATTCTCATGGCTTTATTGGGTTCCTGAAAGAAATAATAGTCATGTGGATATTTACGCACATATATTGCGCGTGTATTGCTTTTTTCTTTCCATCGATATTTACTATTGTAATATCACCGAAGAACTTTGTCAATGTGGGTGTTATGGAGCTCCAGTTATAAACACGCATTTCCATTGTACAATTTGTTAACGTATATAATCGATCAGATACAATATATATCGAGAGATCATTGGAAATGGACAAATGTGATGTAACAATAATGGGTGCGAAGAAATCTTTGGCGTAATAATGAAGCATCTTCCAGCGACCTTCGATATCTGTAAATATAATGTAAATAGAGAATTTTCAAATGACACTTGTGTATATTAATATTCAAGAAAATTCTTTTACAAATTTAAATCGCACTGTAGAATATTTTTAGTTTTAGTTACAAGATTATCATGTACATATAAAGTATCTTTGATTATATACCTATCGAAGACCATGAAGGAGCTTGCCAGACATCGTTGAGCTGCCAGTAAAGAGCCCCCATTGTCATACCTTCACCTATGGAATTCACCTCAGACTTGGCCTGCCTGTAAGATTCCGTTTGTATCCTCATGGAAACGGCTTGATTGATCTGACTGAGATAAATGTAATTCGCGAAATCTCGGATGCTATCGTTACTCTGCGGTATAACAAAGTTGTACGAGATCAACAGCCGCATGTACTGATTGCCGAACGGTAGATGCTGTCGATGTTTCACAAAGTCACTGTCCATGTGAAAATCTTTTGCGGTTTCCACAGCGGTCGCTATCGTGTATATTGACGGCCAAGACTGAAATCCGTACTCAGAGCAAAATCTTGTTCGAGGGTACTGGGTGATGTCCCATCCGTTTCTGATATAGTTATAATAGTGAACTGGAAAATATACGACATAAAAGCACATTTAATACTTAGCAAATGTGTTCTATTGGTGTATTAAAAAATTAGATATTCTGAAAACAATTCATTTCCTGATATTTTGGCAACGGAAAAAGATACTTTATTTTTTACAAGGAACGATAATATCCTATTTGTATATAAGAGACATTCTGTAAATATTACCGTCTCCATAGAGATTCGAGTAAGGATTTGCTCCGGTGTAGTTGTATGTTTCCTCGTACGCCCCGTTGCCTGGACTAGATACGAGGAACGGTCTTACGGGATCTAATTTCTCCACTTCTCTCTTCAACAGATTCACGTATAGCTTTACGTAATCCTCTCTGTAAATCTGAGCGGATCCGGTGCCGTACCAATTTCCGTATAGTGCCGCTTCGTTCTCGTTATTACCGGCCCAGAGCACGATGCTCGGATGGTTCTTCAAACGTATCACGTTGTGCAGTATCTCGTGTTTGACATTCTTCAAGAAAGAATCGCTCGTGGGATACATTGCGCACGCAAACATGAAATCTTGCCAGATCATGATCCCGTATTCGTCGGCCAAGTCATAAAACAATTTAGACTCGTAGACACCGCCTCCCCATATCCTCAGCATGTTCATATGTGCCTCTTTGGTGGACAATAGTAGGTGCCTGATGGTGTCTTCCTTCGCGCTCAGTTCGGGAAACACGCTGGCTGGGATGAAGTTACTGCCTTTAGCGAAGATTGGTACACCGTTCACGCGAAAGTAGAAGCTTAGCCCTTTTTCCAGAGGTACTTCCATCAGTTCCACTGTTCTGAAGCCCACACGGATCTGTTTATGCAGTACGCTATTCGCTGTTGTTACTGTAGTAGTTAAATGGTACAGATGTTGCTTGCCATAACCGTTTGGCCACCAGAGCTTAACGGCGTCCTTGACAGAAGGAAAATGTTAGATTACTTATAGAAAATCTAAAAGTTATCACACGTATTAATTGTATAGAAGAACTTACTGCAGGCACGGTTAGCGAGATATTAATATTTATGTATTTTTCGCTTGTGTCAACCACGACCTCATTGCTATTACTGACAAGTTCGCTTTGCGAAATGTGTAATATCGACGCTACGTGACAACTGATTGTTGTTAAGTTTTCCTTCTTACTCTGCGTCGTTTCGAGGAATATTGTAACGAGGATATTCCAGGTCCTTCTATCTTCTCTACGTATATCAGTTGTAACATCGTTGATCAATAAATCATTTACAGGAACCAACTCAACATCTCGCCTGCAAACTTATATCTTATGTTATATTGATAAACGAAAAGTATATTGAGAGTAAAAGTACATTTAAGATGAATGGTTTCTAATTACCAAATACCAACGGAGGGAAAAGCTGGTCCCCAATCCCATGAGAAACTGGCTTGCATTTTACGAATATGATTTACATGGCACTGTCCATTATATTCCGTAGGTACACACACTGGTGGTACAATGTAATTTTTCTTTTGTTCATTATATAAATCTTCAGCTACTTTGACAGCCGAACGAAATGTGACTTGCAGTAAATTCTGGCCTTCCTGCATGTCCCAAATATATAAACAAACTTTACTCAAAGAATATATATTTTATACTGTTTAGTTGATATGATTCCTTTACCTTGATATAATCTGTCGCATCAAAAATATATCTCAAAAACATATTTGAAGTCTGTCCAATTGTATGGCCATTCAAGGAGATATTCGCAAACGTATCAATTCCATAAAAAATCAAGACTATCTTGCGAGCTTTTAGAAAATCACTGTTTACTAAAAAGAACATATTTTAATTATATATATATATATATATATATATATATATATATAAAAGAGAGTGAGAGTGAGAAAGAGAAAGAGCAAAAGTTTATACTTATTCTTATTTATTTACCGTTAAAATTTTTATCATAAACGACAGATTGATTTCCGATCCAACGATTATTGACATCGTTTCTTCCAAATAAATTGTTCTCTATTATATTATTCCTGTATAAATCTGTGTAAACTCCTCCAGGAACCGTTGCATTAAAATTGATATCTGTAAAAAAAGAATAATTTTATATATATATATTGTAGAGTAGCTACAGGTAAAAATATTTAAAAAAAAGAGAGAACAACATGTAACTTCTATAAAAAAAATCTAGTTCAAGTCTCTCTTACCATTATTGCATTCTGGAAAGGATTTCTTATCTGAAACAAATATTTCTTGTAGTAAAATTTAAATCAACAATGTGGGATGACTTCTTTGTAATAATTATATATATACACATATCTTTATCACATATATATATAAATAATATATATGTCAAGAAGTTTGTCAAAAAAGAAATATCTATCTTTGACAAAGAATAAGAAATATCTGATAATACATACGACAGATATTAATGGTCCCTCTCCATGAACCATTTAGGATTATAGATTGACAATGTACACTTATTAAGGATGAAATCCATAATAATGTCACAATGAAGAGCTTCATTTTAGCAGCTGTGACAGAGATACATTGAAGAACGAGGTAACGATTTGAAATAAAAAAGTAATTTATAGAAAGTTTGTACTCTGCTATTATTTTTCACATTTCACATGCCAAGCTCTGACAAGTATAAAGATAAAAACAAGTAATGGTTTCTTTTATTTACGGAGAACTTTGTTATTATCTAATGCACAGATATAACACTCTATTTTTCTCATCAGAGTTTGATTATCGCTTTAGATTAGGCTAAAGCTTATCAATTCATAACCTTAATATCGAGAGAAAATAATTGTGCATGTGTGAAATTAATTTTATATTATTTTTTTCTAGCTGGTACAGAGATACATTTTTTTTAGAAAAGTATCTATTAAAAAAGAATCATAAATATTTCTTTGAATTGCAAAAGTGACTTTTTAAGTATTAAACTTTTTTTTTATATATATATAAAGGGGTTAACAAAAACTCAAAAATTAATATTTTAATGCTATTTTATTTATAAACAATAAATTCTATTGGTATAAAAATATTATATGTTAATTTACATTTCAGCGCATTAGGATAATTTTACAGAAATTAATGCATATGTTATTGTATTTTATATATAGAGCCTTTTGAAAAGTGCTCTAGAATTTCTAAAATATCATTCGAGATATATTACAAATCGTTTAATCTGCATATATACTGCAAAATATAGTTTTATGCGAATGGAATGCATTTGTATATATATGCAATGGCCATATAATATTCACTACTTTCTTTTGCCTTTTAGTAACTTTTACTAATAGAACCTAAAATATTTATGCAACATAAAAAATTTACAATACAAAACATTGTGAAAACATAATAAGAGATCTTAATCTCTTAACAATTTTTATTAATATTAAAAAACAATGAACAGAAAATTAATCTTCATAATGATATTTATATTAAATTTGAAATAAATTTATAAAAAAGTGTTAATTGACAATCACATCAAGAAATTAAAAAAATCCTATAACTTGCAATTTTAGATTTAATAGGTAATCAGTTTCTGATGAATTTAAAGTAAATTATTTTTTAATAAAAAAAAATTTTTTCAAATTTATAAATGAAAAAAGGGGTTTACGTGAATTAAAATTTTATTTTGAAGACTTTATTTAAAAAATTGGTAATGTTAAAAGTTATTTTTTTTGACACTTTTTTGTTAAGAAAAAATTTTTTAAACTTTATTGTTCACAGAATCGTTAATGCAAGTTGCAAGACAATCTGTACTACATATACTTTGTGACACGAAATGTTAAGCAAATGTAAAATACATATATATATTGATTAACATTATCCAATAGCTTAATTCTTCATGTCAAAAAGTTTTCTTCGTCTCAAATGAAACAGAAAATAAGTGTACGTTTGAAAGAGAATCTTCATATATAAAAATTCGACCATTAAATAGTCTCTTTCTATTAGTACACATTATTTTTTTCAATATGTAGTTCAGTATGTTATCTTTTTCTATTTAGTTTGATTTTCTTAGTAGAGGAAAACTGGCCCAAATAAGCTATCTCAGAATCTTTCTGTTCATCGATTATTTGCTTATAAGTGTGAAAGGATGAAGCAGATGTGATATCGATATCTTGAGATCCTGAAGAAAAAGATAAAGATCTACGAATAAATCTAATACACAAACGACCAAATTTAGCCAAAATAAATTAATGGAAAATCTTTTAAAATAACTGTTAAAAATAAATGCAATATTTATGTTAACAATATATTTAAAAAAAATAAAGAAAATTTGAATTTTTACTCATCAAGCTTTCAATTTCTAACGTGATTTACAGATTCGCATAAACTTGTACAAAGGCAGATGTTTATCGTTATATCGGTTATTTATAATTTTCTTTTATATATCAAAAAAATTGGTAATCCAAATTTATTTTTATATAATCGAAATAATTATCTAGTGCATCACGATAAGATAATAATTATCAGAAACCGGAAACACCACAAACAACAAATTATGTAACGTTGAACGTACCACGTGAATGCCTTTTATCGTGCCTACTGATACATTGTTCAACATGTTCCTGATATTCACTTCCATTATTAGTTTTGTAATTGCTGCATATATTACATTCCAATTTAACCGTCTTATCGTCCTCTTCATTACTCGTTGCGAATTGTTCGCAATCAGCGGCATGATTCTCTATCTCACTATGCGGAAACAACTTATTGCATATAGGACAACTTACATTATTTGTCGAAGTAATTACAATATCAGATCGATTGCCATTCTGTACATCCAACTCCTATGGATTGTAAAAAATAATAAATGTTAAATACTCAAAAAAAAAGAGAAGTTACATAATTCAATAACTTACTTGATTTGCTTTAGGTATCTCGTCTTCATCGTCAGACATTAGCTGATGCTCCCAGCTCCTATTTCCATTCTTCATCTTACATAATTTTTCATCTTTTTTTCGTTGTTCGCAAAGTTTTGGTCTCTTTTCCTCTTTTCGCTCTTCATCGCTCTCTTCTTCTTTTGCAGTCGCTCTCGTTTCCTTAACCGTTTCCGCATTATGAAGAGATAATCGTTTCTCGTGTAATCTAGAACGTATTTCTTTCGATATTGGCAATGGTCGTATCTCCACGTTCTTCTTCATCGCAACTTCCTCTTCGTCGCTATTCCACTCTTCTAGCACTTCCTGAATTTCTTTGTCTGTTATTAGAGCCTCTTGCTTTTTTGTCTGTTCGATAATTCTATTCCCATTGATGCGTCGCGTTTTTGAAGCCGATTTCGATGTAGTTCCCTTTCTTGGTCTCGACAGACCTAAACGTGGCTTAGGATTGGGCGGTACTATCCTTCGTGGATATATATTTAAATCCGTCGGCACATCTTCATTTTTTTTATCCGTTTTCTTAGAGCGTAGAGGTTTAATATGCTCATTATCGAAATCTGTATCGCTATCGTTATCGATGATGAAGTTTCCTTGACGCGCGTTCGCACTCGACGTTGCTTTTTCATAATTGTCATCATTACGCGCGTGCTGATTCGCGGTACGTTGTACGTTACTCGATTTACTGTCGGATTGTACTTTCTTCTTTTTACCACGAGTGCAATCGTACCACTTGTCTTCTTCATCCTCGTTGGAACTTTCTTTAGACAGATTAGCGATGAGAGAGCTTGCTTTACGTTTACTAGCTCGCTCGTGACTATCTCTGTATGTACATTCTGTTTTGATCTGTTCAGTCTTAGGTTCTGTTAATGGCTTTTTATCCAAGCTACCGTTAGCAGTGCCGACCTATAGAAACAAGGATTAGAATCAGAATAGAAGTAAACAGAATTGAATGAAGTAAACAACTATCTTTTCTTTTTTACACAAATATAATTTATTCAAAAATGTTTCGCAGTTTACAGCATTTAATAACTGTGTTTTTGTAAACGCTTATGTATACATGTCTCTGTATAAATGCAATATTTTATAATATTAATAAAATATATCAAATGTTTTTCCTTTATAATTCGTTCGACAACAAAATGTTACAAAATGGCTCGTATAAATAAGTTTATGTGTATACATTGTTATAAAGTTAAAACATAGTGATAGCAGCAAGTAATACATGGAAGTTAGTTTATACACAGTATATCGAAATGTGTAATACACCTTTTGGGCATAGCACATATAATACTATATTGTACAGTCTTAGAGAAAAATGCAAAACCATGTCACAGATTTCTCATAAAAGACAAAAACAAAGTTATTTACAAAAAATTTTTATAAAGTCAATCCTTTTGATATAAACGAAAATTTTCATAATTTTATTTTATCTATAACTCTAAAGTGTCCAAAGTAATGTGCTTATCAGATGCTTTTAAAGGAATTTTCTCATATCGTATGTGGAAGATTTCTTTCAGATATATCGAAATAGCATATATAATAGAAAGTGAGTATACTTTTAATAATATCCTCCGAGCGAGTATAAGATCTTACATCTAAGAAAGAAGAGAAGCAGCATAAAATAACATAATAAAATTCAAATATTGGCGAAATTTTCTAACATCGGATTGCAATGACATATAAAGTCTCTCTCGTGTTAGAAAAACGCGTTTGTTAGAGAAAAAAAAAACCTTAGCTCGTTAGCGATACGAGCGATATGGGAGGGATTGTAGGGTGGTACCCACCTGAATGGGTGACCCCCATTGAAATATCGAATTAGCAGGTTGCCAACTGTACCACAAGTCTGCTACTTCCTTCAAATGCTGGCTCATAAATTGTATTGCTTGGTCACGCTGCTCGGATGTGTGCGTTTCCTTGCAATACCTGAATGGCACACGTTCCCCAGCAGAGGATCGGTTTGGTTGTTGCAAAGGCACGTCATTTTCGTTGATATAGACATCGAATGGGTTCAATCGCCATCTTTCCAGCCTTTGAACAAATTCATCCTGTTTATCCGTTTTTCTGTCCGGCGCGTTCTGGCACTCTCGTGGAATGTTTGCCGGTTTCAACGAGAGGAAACGATTTGTACTATGGGTAGAATTGGTGCTCTCGATCTGTTTTTCAAATGCTTCGTCGCTATCCGAGCTCTTGCGCCTGTATGTAGGATTTCGTACTTCGAAAAGGGGCGGAGATTCCGGATTGTTGACGTAGTGACCAGTCTTATGCTCGTGTACCGTTGGAGATGTGCGATTTAATCTATAAGAGTACGACGATCTAGATACCTCTGTACAATCTTGCAAAGCTGTATCTTGTGATGCATTCGCGTCAGATGCAATTTCTGAGAGGTGTTGATTATTAACATGTTGTTCCTGAAATATTTTAAACCAAACAATGTGCTTCCTTTTTAATTTCTTGGATTTGAAACATACATGATCAAACTTCAAATTTGTTATAATTATTATATATTATATATAAAATATTAAATTGTATAATATATCTAAAAATATCATATAATTTATATGATGATAATCACACACCTTGTGCGTATCTTTATTATTGGAGGCATTGTTTGATGTGTCTTGAGACCCATTGATAAATCCAAGTAGTTCTTTCATTTCTTTGTACGTGTACTCTGGTTCGTATATCCCAATATCTAAAGAAAAATCAATAATTACCAATTACGCTTGTAACAAGTAAATTTAATATATATACAAACTCAATAATATATTTTTTTTTTAATAGAGATATAAGATTTAATAATAGTACTAAAAAAATATAAAATTTTAGTAATTGTTGATTTATGACAATTGCATTCTAATACACAAATACACTACACACATATTCATTAATATTTGGCAAAATCAGATTTAAAAATTGACAATCGAATTTTCCATAACTACGTTAATATTTCGCATCGTTTCGCAAACCAATTGAATCCAATTACCCGTGAGTTCGCGCATCATCTGTTCCTCCTCGATTTTCCTCGCGGTTAACCTCTCGTTTTTTTCCCGTTCTGACATGCTGTCCGACATGGGGGACAAGTTAATTTGTGGAAATCGTACGAAATAATCCTTTTTTTTGTTTTTCTTACAGCGACACAATGTCACGCGCCGCGCGTGAAATACTCGCTCTAACAGAACGTAAATAAGGGTCTCTCTATGTCGTAATTAAGCATGCCTAATTATTCCTCCCTCCAACTTCTCCTTGGATCGCCTCGTCTCACGATGCCGCGAGATGATATTAGATGTGTCTTTCAAACATTGGTTCACATTAGAATTGTCTTCGCGCGGAAAACGCTAACAAGTTTCGATTCGACGTCTATCAATGTCGTTTCCTTCCTGCGTATGTACATATCGAAAAAAAAATTTGATATCAACAAGAATTACAAGCTAGAAAATACAAACTTCTCTTGAAAGGGACCTTGAACAATTTTCAGCGCCACTCTGGTCGCGAAAGTGGCGAACTAAATGTAGACCACGTGCTCAGCAATGGATTGCGCGCCAAATTTAAATTGCTAACACGCGCGCGCGTGCGCGTCTGTACACAGGGTGTCCCGATCAATTGTTACTTTTTGAGACTCGTAAAAGTTTTTGAGATTAAAATGTCAAGATAGGATTATAACATAATATAATAATTTTCAAATGGAAATTAAATTATATTATTTATATGATTTAAAATTTGCACGGCTCAAGCATGATAAAAAGTTATAAAATCTATAATAAGATATAATAAATAAGATAAAAATCGAGAAAAATAAAAGATCCTTCTCATTTATAAACGCCACGTGTGAAATGAAATAGAACGAAGTATTTAGTAATAAAAATGTACAACAAAGAACATAATAAGAAAATCTCCTGTTTATAGTAAACGGATGAATTATTTTGATACTCGCAAATATGTTCAAAATATTTTTCTTACATTTGATTTTTTATTAAGCTTGTTTCTTGCATTATTCTATATATATAGCGTGTATTCGTAATCTTACATTTTATATACTTATTATTTTTCTCTCACATGTTGTCTTATACTTCGATACCTTTATATCTTATCGTTTTATTGACTACAAAACTAGCGCTTCGACTTACTACTACATTAACTTATACGATGTACAGCTCTTTCAAAGATTATGTACCTATAAAATATTCAACAAAGCTTGTATACCTTGCAGAAGATAATAGTTGCAAGCGTTGGAGGATTTTGTATAAGCCTTTTCTTTGTATAAATGTGCTCTACGCTCGCTATACTTTTTTCTAATGTAAAATGAAATATAAGTAATTAAACGAAAGATATACATATAATTTGTTAATAATAAATAAATATAATATATTCTCGCGAGAAAGGAGGCATTAAAAATATTAGTTTTGAACTAGATATAGAAAAACAATTTTTTCGCATATATTGTTCATTATCAATTAATTTACTTAATAAATTTTTTCTGTGCAAAAATATTTGTGAAACATATCTATCATCGTTGTCAAATATACAATATACTCCACGTATATTATCTCCGCCGAGCGATAGAAAAGAAGAAAAAAAGACATACCTGCTACGTACATAATAATAAATTCAAACGACACTACTCGTTCGATACATTTCTTAGGCTATAAGATATATCCTAAGAGGCAGTTTTCCCTGACTTTTCTATTTATTCTATTGTATCGAACCACGTGCACGTTACCAAGAAGAGAAGAAAAACCGTGTAGGGCATACGTGTAAAGACGTAAATATGCGTCTTTTTCCGAGGGTCGTCGGTCGTCGGCGTGTGTAGTGTATATGTATGTGTATGTATATACATACATACAAGCATGTATCTGTCATCGACGCGTATGCATAGGTAGAGGGCGGAGGCGGAGGCGGAGGGTGGAGGACGCTCGGCGCTCGGCTCAGTGTCATCGGTGTTATTACGTCGTTCGGACTGCTCGGACATCGTGACAGGTTTTTGCGATCACGCCGGTTTTTCCCGCGGCTTTTCTTATCGGAAAATATTCTTATCGTATCTGTCGCCGACGTCCATCCGTGTATTCGTCCGCCATGCCGTACGCGAGATAATGTCACGGTCTGTTGTTGGACGGTCGCGCTCGTCGACGAGAACTAGGAGGTTAGGCGCGCGATTTATTATCAATCCTGACGTGTCAGACACGAAGTGCACAAATGGCGGCCGAGGAGTCCGATGTGTCCGCCGCGCTCGACAAGCTGAGCGTGTCCGCGACGACGACGACAACGGACGAGGATGACGAGGCGACGGGGAGGATCACCGAGAGTGGTGACGCCGTCGAGAATGGTGAAAACGCAAAGATCTGCGAGCCTCGGCTCTGGGGCTTCGAGACCCGAGAGCTCTACAAGCTCGCGCACAACTTCTACAAAGGTGAGTGCTGGATATTTCGGTGTCTGTTGGTCACTTGGACCTTGTGCGAACATGTGTGTGTGTGTGTGTGTGTGTGTATGTGTGTGTGTGTGTGTGTTTGCGACGCAATTAAATAAATTTTCTTCGATAATTAAATTTCTTCGAATCGAATTTCTTTGAATTTTTTAAGACTTTGTAAATATTTCTTGTATTTTTATGCAAACTCCTATGATGAAAAGAAAGGTAAACAATACATTTTTTGAGACAAAAATTCTATTCTGAGAACATTATTTATCAAAGATGTGTAATACAGTTGAAAATTTACATTATATTATTAATTTATGTTATATATTATCTGAGTCTTATTAGTTTTTTTACATTATAGAGTTAAGAATTGTCGAATAGAAATAAATAACATAAATGCAAATTTTATCGGTACAAATATGCATTTGCAAGAGGTTTTAGATTTACAAGGCATGATTGTAAAAGTTTTTATATGAAAATTAGATGGCATATCATATGCAGATATCTCTTGTATGCATAATTTTGTATTTTGCAATAATCATTGATCTATAAAACACAATGTTTTATATATTTGATTGCGAAATGAATCTTTACATATAATGATATTGATATATTTTCAAAATATAAGAAATATCAGAAAGAGATATGTACACTTTTATGGATAAATTTTAAAATATAAAATAATAAAAAAACATAAATAAATTATATTTCTAGTGTATAATATATTTTTTTATAAGGTTGTTATCAAAAGATTTGTGTATTTAGAGAAAGAAGGCAAGGCTGTTCATCTCTCTTACGAGGATAAATTGAAACTGGTGGCATTCACACAGCAAGTGACGCATGGAAAATGCACAGCTGAAAATGCACCACCGTTAGGTGTCCTGGATGTGATTGGAAGGGACAGGCGATTGGCATGGCAGAATCTGGGAGATATATCAAAGGAACAGGCAATGGAAGGTTTTATAGTATTGTTGGATAAACTGTGTCCTTTATTCAGAACTGTAGTCGAAGCACAGAAAAGAGACTGTGAGGAGAAACAGCGACTTAAGAAAGAGGAAGAGGCCAAAAAGCTGGATGAAGAAAGGAAACTTAAGGAGCTGGAGGAAGAGAGAAAAAAGCAAGAAGAGGAAAGATTGAAAGAGGAGACTCAGAGGAGACAAATCCAGGATGCTTTGAATCAGCAGACTTATTATCAGTTTAAAGTGTACGCTGAACAACAATATCCTGGCAATCCGGAACAACAGGGCGTTCTGATCAGGCAGTTGCAGGAACAACATTACCATCAATACATGCAGCAACTGAAACAGAATCAATTAGTCATCGAGGATCAGACCGAGGAAGAGAAGAAGAAGAAGAAGAGCGTCGAACCAGAGGACACGACGTGCAAAGATGATGATGATGAGGATGATGACAATAAAGACGATACAAACGAGAATGCGCCTTTAAACGATGAAGACTCGGACGAGCTGGAAGACTGGCCGCCCATCACTCCCGCGGAGATGTGGACGAGGAAGGGTGTGGAAGAGTTTAAACAGATTATCAGGAGAGAGGCTGGAGACGCGGTCATTAAGGTTGGTCATGGCGAGACTGTGACGGTACGAGTGCCAACGCACGAGGATGGTACATGCTTATTCTGGGAATTCGCGACGGACAGTTACGACATCGGTTTCGGAGTTTATTTTGAGTGGTCCAAACCGGAAACGAATCAGGTGTCCGTGCACATAAGCGAGTCCGAAGACGAGGACGACGAGGAGGAGGAATATGAGCCGCGAGAAGACCTGGAGAGTGGATCGGTAAACGGAAACTCTCGACCTGAACGTAAAACGATTACACCGCCCATAAGCGTTATAGTACCTGTGAGTACTCGAATATTATTCATTTTCAGTTTGAATTATATATATTTGTGTAAGAATTGCGAAATATTGCATTAGGATTTTAATATAACTTTAATGTATTTTAATGTTATTTAAAGATATTTTTAAATGTATTTAAATGATTTTAATCTTATTTAAAGGTATATAGGAGAGACTCTCAAGAGGAGATTTACGCTGGAAGTCATCAGTATCCAGGAGAGGTAAGAGCATAAAAAAATTTACCTTAGAATTATCCTGTCTACGCATATATGTATCTGTGTGTATGTATTGAAAAATAATTGTAATTTTTTTATTTCTTGTCTTTTTGCAGGGAGTATATCTTTTAAAGTTCGACAACTCTTACTCGCTTTGGCGGAGTAAAACGCTTTATTACCGAGTATATTACACACGGCAAAACTTTGTGAAGAATAATAATTAGTCTTTACGTTATATATTGAAACGAGATGTGTATCGGGTATACGTCGTCGTCTGTTGAGCACTAGCCTTGGCATAATAATTGTCTACTAATAATACTAGTCCAACCAAATAAGTTTTATGTCTTGATTCGGTTCGCGCGAAAGCGATAAAATCTATTCACATACAAAGAAAATATATTTATTGTATAGTCAAATAAGGACACACACATGTTCTATATTCTTTAAAGTGGCAAAAAACTGTGCGCACGAAACAGATTCTTAACTAATCTACGAGATGTGAAAATTAATATTAAACTCTTCTATGTGCATAATGTTGCATAATCAGCGGCGATTCTCGCATCTATGTCACTCTTCGATTCAGGCGACGTCCCCTCATCATGATTTTGGAGAAAATTTTAAAATATATCGGCGCGCAAATCTTTATATATATATATATATCTGAAAAGATGTTTCGTGTTAGAACAAAAGGTTAAGTGTAAACACATATGCTTTTATACTGTCTATATGGATATTTGCTTGGAATGTTTTTTGCTAACTCCATGTTATACAGACCTTATCACTGTATTAGTGTTCACTATGTCGTGTAGCTTTTATTAAAATTATCTTATTTTTCTTTAAGGAGAAATACAGCAACAGATTCAATGCGCATTCCTCGTTTTATTTGTGATTCAACGACAAACTTCTCTTCTTTCTCTTCCTTCTTTGTAACGTTTATTACTCTATGTAGCCATATTATTTTTACAGCAAAATCGTGCGATTTATATTACTCATGATATTAATGATGGTAATAATAATTATAATAATAATTGTATCCTGTAACATCCAACTACAAATAAGTTACACTAACGGGTATGCCAACTTGATTCCGCTCTTATCGTACTCCCATCTTATCACGCGTTTAGCTTCGACCTATAACGACGTTTAATTAGAAGAGCACTTTTTTTAAGACGGCATGAGTTTTGTATCGTTAATTTGTTCGGAAAAAGAGCGAAGACACCGAGCGAAATCGATTCCATTATATGCGTGCCCTAAAAGTACACACGTAGATTGTCCGCAAGAGATTAAATATTATATAAGCGCCGATTAAACGACGGAGTTACCAGAGCTCGCTCTGCTTTTATATTCGATTTCACAGCTGTACATACTTGTAACAGTCCACTTAACGAGCAAACTTCCATGAGACCGAGCTCTACTTCTTAAGAAGTTCCACTTCTTCGTGAAGTGTATGTTTTACCCCTTCGCTAAAAAAATACGACTTCGTTGTACAAATATTCTCATAGTAAGAAAGCTATTGTGCGACGTTCTCTTTTCCGTCTATTAATTTTTTTCCGCTCCTCCGAACGGTACATAAATTTTTCTTCGCAAATTGATTTTACTTTTTTTTTTTTTTTTTAGTGCGAACATTATCGCGACGTTTGAAATTTAGAAATTTAGATTCGCTCGTGTATGGCACGCAATAACTACATCGCACCACATGTATGGCAGTTGACGAATTCCGGAACGCCAAAGCTCTACCTATTTTACCTACGTTTCTAACGACGACATTGTTTCTTACTTTAAATTTTAAATGACGCAAAGCTTATACTTTGTCACTGCGAAGGTTGTCTTATCTGAAAGCATATCCGTTTCGTTCGACCTGTGTGTACTGATAAAAGTCACGATTTCTTTTCGAAATCGCCACGTCCGAACTAAATGCTAACTTCTTCATCGACTCCTGAGATTTTCAGAATAGCCTTAATCTTCAGGTGTGTCATGAGTTTTTTTTTTTTTTTCGTTTTAGCCCCAAGAAATGTGAATCAAAATTATTTTACAAAGAAACAAAAAACTTTGAAAATATTTATATTTTTATAGAAAATTTTATATATCGATACACTTGGACGTACGTGTTTAAAGTATATAAATTCAAGTATATAAATCAAAATTCGCATAGTCTCTCGATGCTATCAACGAAAAACTCGGATAATTTTCACTACATTTAATTATTGTATCCTTATATTGAATACTTCGGGCTGAAACGATTAAATTATCACATATCATTGACGACGTATTATTGAAGTCCCTAACGCGGACGTAATACACAAGGTGTCTACTCGAGTTTCCTTCAAATTGATCCAGGAATTAATAAGTAAAAGAAGGTATGCACAAGACAACTGCATATTTACGAAGCAGCCTCGGTAGTGATTCCGTTCACATCACCTTAAGCCCTAGAATCGCATTAATTTCTGTGCGCGATACTGCTTACTTTTTAGCCTTAAAATTACGAATCTAAAGTATATATAAATACGACGAAGGCATATGTCGGTAAATGCGTGTGCGTGCGTATGTATGTGTGTGTGCGTATGGTTGAAAGTGGAACATTTATCAAAAACTCAGCGATTGTGGTCGTTGGATGCCGTGCGGATAAACACTCGCACTCGCACCTAATATAATAATAATAATAACAATAATAATAATTATCGCGTGCAGTATATCATAATTGAGCTATATCGCTTAACATCGAATTTACATTTTGCTTTATCTTTTCCTTAAAAAATACACAACTCAGTACCGCTCGATGGATCTCCACTTAAAATAGTTTCGAACAACCGCGAAGAAAATAGATGACTCAAGACTCGGATTGACAGAAACACGTTCCATGAAAAATTAAATCTATTCCAAATTTTGTTTCACAGTTTCCGAGAAATATTTTTTTTCTATCTACTTCTCTTTTTAAGTAAAGAATTTGAAAAAAAAGATGATTTATCTTTTTTAATTTTTACCAAAAAAAACCCTTTTTAAGAAAGAGAATAACTTTCGATTGATGTGGAACGAATCTTTGAAAATCCGTACTATTTCACCCATTTTCCTATTCATGTTTGTACGCGGACTCGATTGTAATTTATAACAATTAATAACAAGTGAAATATTTTCGTTCGATTCGTCATTCATCCTTAAAATGTTCGAACGATGATGAAGACTTGAAGAGGAGATTGGAAATGTGGATGCTTACATTGTTTTATATACGCATCTGATGTATATCTCTCGTTACTACACATTTAATTTAAGGTCGCAAGTTCTCTGCCCACGTTGCATGAGCAAATATAAACAGCTCGGAGACAGATGATTATAATTAACGTTAATAGAAAAATGAGGACACTTAAAAATCTACAATACGGAGCTTTATCAAATTTTTTTCGATTTATATATTCATTAGCCACGTGAAATATATGTTACTTAATATATAAATAAGTCGATCGAATCGCGATCGGAATGTACGAAATGATCTCGCGTCGATACGTATATGATGACAAAACTTAAACGGGTCGGATCCACTAAACGTTGCTAAACAACAATCTAAAGAATCGTTGCTCTTGGCCGCAACTCGCGATAGCCTGCATATGTAATTGACTCGACATTTTGTATAACAACGTATACGCCTAATAGTAAATTGCGCGTTAACTTTCGAATTGGCTTGGCTAAATTAGCGAGGCACGTCGTCCCGAAAAATTAATTGTACTTGGACTCGTTTCCAAAGCGTGATCGCTTCGCTTAGCATGTTCGTCTATTCTGAAGCTCTTCTACGCTCGCGGTGCGCATTCGATCGTTTTTAAATACGACTGTTCGATAATTTTGCGATTAAATAGACGTAAAGCGCGCGTACACTAAACGTATGGGCATCACCTTTGCCCGAGATTAGTGAATCTCACCTAAACGTCGCGCGTAACGTCGTGGTCCTCTTGCGAGAGTGCCGTCTTTAAGCGAAGGCGCAAAGGGCAATAGCCCGCATTGGAATGTCTCTTGAAAAAACCGCACGACCCGTTTGCATGTTAACTGGTTTTTAACTCGAAAGTAGTAGGACGGATACTTACAATACAAATATAGCGTGAAACGAAGGAGTAACAATTTTAAGGCTGAGTCCTACCGATTGGAGTCTGGATTAGTTAAAATCCCCACAATCGGCGACTCGCTGTTTCCTAACTAGATTATAGTCCCATTTATAATATTGTAGATAGACGAGGAAAAGTTGCAATTTTCTTATCTAGAGGCGAACAATGCACCAATCATTTCGGTTAAACAGACGATCTGCGGTTTAAAGAAATTTGCTTGTACATTTTTTGCAAAATTAATAACTTTTGATTTATAGCTAGCTTATAGTCGTAAACTTCAAGGATCTGCGACGAGATAAGAGAATATTCATATTTCTCGTTAATTTTGTGATTTTAAATCTTATTTTAAGGGAACTTTCATTCGATGTTTCAGAATTATCCAAGTATATAATATAGTAAATTAACAGTTGATAAAAAATATTTAGCTTCTTTAAATTTTGTTAAGAAACAAAAAATCATATTTCGAAAGAATTGTTGCTGTGAAAGTGACGCAACACTTTGTATAGCAAAAAAGTTAATCGCGATCGGTTCTAACCGAGACTGGTGCATTCGACAGCCCGAGAATAAATACGCTCGTTACAACGATGTCTCCATACTGAAATTCGCTCGCCTAAGTTCGTTCTCAATTCTATAATCCTCCACCCTGCCTGTGAAGCTCCGCCGGAAATTTCTGTCGGTGTGCACGAGCTTCGGGCGTCGTTCCCTGAACGACCTAGTTAAACCAGGTGGCCTGTTCAGTCGGTGCGCGTTGAACTGATGTCTCCTATCCGGTGTGTAAAAATCGGCCGAACGTCCCTCGTGAGATCTCGTGTCGTCATACTCGTTCGAGCTCGTCGACCATCTCTTCGCACGTTCGGAGGGCGGCCCGCCGTAGGCAGGAGGAAGGTTGACGTCGTTTCGATACGCCCTCGGCGGTGGCAACGGCGGCGTCTCGTCGACTCTGACGCGAACGTCCACATTTGTGTCCACGGTGGTAGTCGACGGGCTTCTACTCTGCAAGAGATATCGAAGATCCCTCTCGTGACGATACGATGGATGTGCGATGCGCGATGGAATCGGAAACGCGACGCCATCGGCTCGAAACGGCTCGGCCGGGACGCGTCCCGTCCGTTCCCCGGCGTAGCCGTCCGGAGCGCATCGCGGGTCTCGGACGGCTGGTGATCGGCCTGGACGAGAGGGATCTTCTCTGTGAGCGGTATATTCCATGGAGTTTCCGACCGGCACGATATTCTTGCCGCCGAAGGGATCGCCGGGAAAGACCTCTTGTATCGGACTGGCGAAAATGAGCGTTCTATAAAGATAACATTAATTTATTACAGATTTGCTTGAAATATACACGTTTATCGAAGTTAGGACAATCGGGAGAGACGTTGTTCCCTGACTTGGAAATAGGGCTACGAATGGCATCGGTTCAAACCTCGTTCGATAATATATATTCGTAATCCTATCCACAAGTATAACGATTGCCTCAACTCCTTACATGTTATAAATATTGTTAAAGATTAATATTGGCAGAAATCAACTTGAAATCATAACATGATGAAAATGTCAAAAGGAGATTTTTATTTCTTTTTCAATGTATATTTATAAATAATTAGAAATTTTTAAAAGAATATATATATATATATATATATATATTTAAATAAAATAAAATGACATAATTAAATAAAAAATATAATTAAACATATTAAATAATTACAATTAAATAAAAAAGAAAGCTTAGAAAACAACTTTTAAGAATTTAAAAATATCTTTAAATTGCGGGTAAAAGAGATTGCAAATCTAAATGAGAAGCACAGGAGGATACACGTATAAAATATATCGCCAAGCTTAAAGAATTAATAATGATATATATAAGATGATTACCAATTAATAATAAGCCACAATATACCAGAATACACGCCGTTATGCGATGAGAGTAAGCAGAAACAAAATATAGCATATTGATTATTAATAAGCACTAAATAAGCAATATGATAATAATTGATAAATCCTGCTTAATACACAAATCTTATTACAAAGAATATGAATGCATACAATATAAATAAGGCTCTAAATATTACAAAGTAATAACTAATAATGAAATGAGGAAATAAAAGAAATAAAAGAAAGATTTCCAATTAAATTAAAAATATTTATTTATACGTTTTGGTCCTTCTTCGGGCTTTTTTAGTAAAGTAACATCGATAAAAAACGTCGGTGATATTTTACTGAAGTAGGCCCGAAGAGGGATCAAAACATGTAACTGAATATTTTTAATTTAATTGAATATCTTCCTTTTACGCTTTATATCTGCGTTGGCTCTCACTAGTCTATTTCATTATTAGTTATTACTTTGAATGGATATGCATATATAGCGAGAGAGCGAGAGATAGAGAGAAGGAAAGAAAGACTGACAGTTATTGAAAATAGCGTACTACAACTGAAATTAATGTACAGAGATAACGACAGAGCTTACCTAGTACTCTCTCGTTTTTGATCATAGACAGGATACATTTTGTCTCTCGGCATGAATTCTTCGAACGACGGCATCCTTCTCCTGGGATGCAATCTTTCTCTCGAACGCGAACGATCATCCTTCTCGTTTCTGCTGGCAGGACTGTTAACGCACTCGATATTTCTGTTGATAATCTCTTGATCAGCAAGATTCTGAAACTCATCCGCGGTCACCAGCGTGTACCTTCGCCTATTCTGCTTCAGGATCGATTTTAGGCAGAAGTACGTCCTCGAATCCGGCAGCTTCCAGCACGCCTCGTTCGACATAGGATTCACCATGATCCTGCTGCGCGGTTCGATTTTCGGGATGGTGCCGTTACTGCTCGCCACGTTCCTCGGGGAGACGCTTGGCTCGTCGAGGGAAAGAGAACGATGATGGGCCAGAGCAGGCGGAAACCTTCTCTGACGTTCGGGAGGGTGCAATCTTTCGTTCGGAAGATTTCTCTCCGCGAAATTGAAGCCGGTTCTGCTGACTCTCGTTGGTTCCTCTTCGTTCTCCAAGATGTTCGCCAGACTCCTGACGTTCCCGTTTGGAAACCCACTTGCCAGTTCCGTTCGCGATCGCAAGTTTGGCTCGGAAATGTCGCGGGGTATAGTCTCCACGTGTTCCCTCTCATATTTTACACCGGAGATGAGATCCGCTGACGAGGTAAACGTCTGCGAGCTTGCAACGGATTTGTTTTTCGCGACGACACGAGGCAGAACGTCCGTATTGATTGTTTGCGTGCTGGTGGAGATTCTGCCACAGCTGCTGCACTTGCTCGGAGATGCTCCGGCTTGGAGATCGTCCATCGAACGGGGTACCACGTTTCCGGGAGGATGTAGTCGGCCGTCGGCCGTCGTTCGTAGCGTCGCTATTTCGCTCTCGAAAGTATCGCCACCGATATTAACATTCGTCGGCGGAGCGCCAGGAGGCAGATGCTCGCTATTGGCCGCAATTTCGACATAACTGCGCTCGTAATCGGTCGTGTTTCCGTGACACGGACATGGACAGTGACACTCGCACGGCATCGGCGATAGCATCTGTCTATTCGGATCGTTCGTATTGCAAGGAAGACGTGTCGCGTCGCTCGGGACATTTCCGGTGACGGTGCTCGCCACGATCGCGTTCCGATGATCGTGCTGTTCAGCACGCTCGTAGAGAAGCGCCTCGGAGTAACTGGGTACCATGTCAGTCGCGACATCCGTTTCCTGTCGTTGCGCTTGCCAATCCTGACTCTGTTCCGGCCTGTCATTACGGGGGGTTGCGGGATCCATCAACAATGCTTCGCTGTAACTAGGCGCTAGCATGTAGGAACCCGGCTGGCTCAGTTGGCTCATGGACGCGTGGATGGGTTCGCCGGAAGTAGGTGTGTCGTAATTCACACCGAAGAGCTTGGTGACCTAACAGAGAACTCTTGTATGTACTTCCGTTGGGATTGATCGTACAATTTTTATTTTATTTTATACTACTGAAAATTTCAATGGTTGAATCATACAAGATGCAACGATTAATTTAAATAATATAAAGTTTAAGATTGTTTTTTTACCTGATAATCGGCATATTGCGTTTTATATTCGATTATCACCCTCAGCGGCCAGCTAAGTAAGAAGGCGCTCAGACACCAGTAAATATAGCGATTCGTGAACCAGGGATTACCAAGAACGGCGACCAGCATAGTATTGACGTTATATCCGAGATCGAGACCTTCCCTCATCTCCATATAATCATCACTGAGTTCCTAAAAGGACAAATGTACGTTATAAATTTCTTTCGTCGTATAAACTTCCTACATAAAGTTACCCGTATGTTAATTCTTTTTTTAATTTATAATTTAAAAAAAACAGAAATCTAAGCTTTTAACAATGATATATAATCAGTAGCTTATTTTCTTACTTGTTCGGCGAAGAATCGCGATCGAGCCTCCTCGAATTCCGTGGCAGACCTTATGTTGGAAAACGCGAAGCCCTTGGTAAGCATAATCTTTGTGATCGGTATCTTCGGCTCGAGTATTAATTCCTTGCTGATGTCCCTCACTCCGCAGTAGTCGTAGTAGTAGTGGGAGGTGGCCGAGTGTGTATTCACCCTCTCGTAATAGACCTGTAGAGCGAGTCAAGGGGATGAAGGAGGGAGATTCGTCAGGGGAGGCGCGTCCTTAACCCTTTCGCTATCGTGACATCGCTGTTAGTATGTAATTGCAACATGCAGAAACGGAATATCTACATCTGCGATTTTTATCAAACTGCCTCTTTATCTAAAAGGCTTCTCAAAATACAAAAACAGATAGTGTGTCAGAATATCGCCTTGAAATAGCGGATCTCTATTATATAAAAACTGATATAAAAAAAACTTATATATTATATGTTACAGATGTAACATAAAGTTTCGAATTTTACGTTCCAAATCTTTCAAGTATCTTTTACATCTCTCTCTACGTAACTTTTCAGAAGGACTTAGCGGATGCCTGGAAACGTAGCGGAAGGGTTGAAAGAGGAACGCTAAAGGTCCGATGAAGCCGAATGGGGCCGCGGATACGTCACCTGTGTTGTAGTATAATTATCTCCGTTCCTGTAACGCGTGATTTGCCGTTTCCTGCGCACATAGTGGTAGGAAACGGCCTTCCACCATATCCTCGGCTGTGCTACCTTTAACTGCGCCAATTTGGATAGCACACTGTCCTGGCTCTCTGCGTGCAGTAGATCGATTCTGATCGGTGAGTGATAGCACTCCACCAGATAAACCAGATACAACATGCCCATAAATGCCACCTGTACGACAAACAGAGAGAGAGAGCGAAAGAGAGAGAGACAAAGGGAGAGAGAGGGGGAGAGAGAGAGAGAGACAGAAAGAGAGAGCGCGCGAAAGAGAGAGAAAGAGAGGGAGAGAGAGAAAAAGGGTAAAAGAGCCGCTGGAGCGGCGTGGCATGCATCCAAGCGTGCGTAAAGAGAGGAGGAAGGGAAGCAAGAGGGAAGTCAATATTACTTCTCGTCGAGTGATAAAAAAAAAAAGACAACGTACGCGGTCGATTCATAATATAGAGAAAAAAGCGGAAAGTGTCTGCATATTTTTTTTTTCATTTTTCATTTCGAGCGTACATACCGGAATATATATGTAGCCGTCGTCGCAGGGCGACGATACGTGCTTCGTGCTTCTGATGGGGAACTTGCTGTAGTTGACCATGATCTGAGGAGAAGAAGAAGAGAGGAAGCGTTTTCGTTTACAGGATTCGTAGATATAGAATTCTGTTTGTGATTGTAACAGGGGTAAGATTAGTCGTTTCATGTACCTTGGTAACGTTGGCGCATCGACACCACGTCACTGCCGCGAGACAACCGTATATAAGCACAGTCAGCACAAGACATTTGCAGTTGGGCTCTTTTTGTAGCGCGCCGCACAGCGTCTGAGGGACCGGTCGCTGCTGAGGGTGAAAGATTAATGTACAAGAGATGGCTATTGGGACAGCAGAAAACGCTCGTTCATTAGAAATTAATGTTCGGCTAATGGATAGCATAATGTCTAAAAAGTTGATAATTTTACTTCGGAGGTTTTAAATATATATGTGCATATCATATTTAGATACATATTATTAATTTCCCTTCTATTAATCTATTAATAAAAAAGATTGTCTTTTTGAGTCCTGAATTTAAGTAGATCTGAGGTCTTTTATATCAGATCAAATAGATAAAATACTAATACTACTAATACTAATATCTCCCTCATAACTTTTTATTTTATATTAAGAATAATAATATTCTATTTTACCTAACAGACTCTCTTATAGTAATTTAATGTATTAAAATATTAATATTAATATATTACAATGTTTTCTGATTTAAGCAGAATAAAATATATTTTTATTAAGAAAATATGTATATATATGTGCATATTAATTCTTTATAGAATTCAAATACTCTTCAAAACTGAAATGCAAATTGCTTCAAGAGTCAACATTCCGAGCAACTAATTGGAATCAATTTCATAGGATGTTTGGATTGTGACTATAGAGCGGAAGAGATGAATGCGAATGCTCTCACATTCGCCAACGTACTTCCTCGTTTTCCCGATTCATCGTGATCGTGTTACCGAGCAGGCCTCCCCTCGAATTGGACGATTATATCAGACGTCAGAGACGCTGAAATTGCGTCATTTCAGCGCCGTAGTATGCCACCCTCCTCGTTCACTCCTCATCGAATTGCGAGCACCCTCCTATGATCCTACGGTATCACGGTAAAAATCTATTATTTCTTTCCCATGGAAAAATTTTATGTCGAGATTATACATAATACAGGAAAACGCGCGACATCGTAATATTATATTATTATAGGTATACACATACGAGCGAGCTTTTTATTAAAAAGATAATTTCTTATTGACATGCAAAAAGTCCATCTGAAAATGTTTAACAGCATCTCGATATTTAATCTAATAAATTTCTCGGAATTCAATATAAAATACATGAATTCTTTTACCGCGAAATTATCGCTAGAACTTTTTGGTATTTTAAAAAAGTCGAATGAACAAGCAATAATATTTCATTTAAAAAATTACGCAAGTATTTTTAATTAATTTCTTTTCTAAACACAGAGGCATTAATCTATTTTTATATTTTTATAGTATTTTGAAAAACTCTTTCAAAAGTTATTGCATGATCGCATTATGAGAGTTGGAACGATCCAGTATATTAAGTTTAAAGCAAAAAGAAAAAAAAATAATAATAATAACAGCACGTGTTTACACGGTCCACGCATTAATTTATGCGAAGATTGCAAAATCAATCGTCAAAATCAATAGTGCGGATTTGGCATGTCAGTGTTGAAATTCGACGTTGAAATCCAGCTTTGTCGAACACTTATGTCCTGGATTACGCGCGGGGTATTTTGCTAAAAACACCTTGTACATATAATGACGCTTGGAGAAGGGCATTCTAGTGTGAATGGCTGCGGAATGTCAGCGGTGCAATGTGCGAAAATTCCTCCGCGTGCAACGCCACGTTTTCCGATATTAAAGGTATTCGGGTATTATTAATGACTAGTGTAAGTCCAACTTTTGTCGAGTGTAAAAGATTTCACTCGTGGCCAAAATATAGCTGAACAAACGCTATCGTTATGTAATTTCTATAATAATAAATAATTTTGCATTTAAACATTAAATATCTTTATATTATTTATTAACGATATATTCGATATTTTAGCAAAATTAATTTTGTGAAGTTGACTTTATAAAACGTATTTTATTATTCGAAAAGAAATAAAAGTATCGCGAAAAAGAGAGAAATGAATGTACTACATATGTCGTGTAATCGTCATGCGTGTTTTACACACGCGCCCTCCATACGATTATCGTACTTTACCGCCACTTTGGGGGACATCTGGACGACATTCGCCACATCCTTGCGTCGCATGCCACGCGACGCGACGATCACACGAATTCCATGTACATATCCTCGGCAATTCTAGGGATTTACCCCACTTTCTCACATTGAAGTAACTCCGTAATGGATGGAAAATTATCGAGTGCGCCGATATATCTTCAGCGCGTGATCACGCGCTCCCAGCACCCGTACGTAGCGCGTCACCGCGAGGCATGGGTGTGGATCCTACTCCCAGGAAACGTGCCGCGATCACTGCTAACAATAAACGCTCCACCGTACGAGGAGAGCGTCCCCGCGGCGGCGCCCCGACTGACAGATAGGGGTGGCTGATGCTCGGCGCCGACGTCGGTGGGGGTCTGCCTACCCGCTTGGCGTCGCGTCGCTGCGCTGTTCGCTCGCTCTCTTCCTTATTCAGGATCCTTCCTTGCCCGCCTTCCGTCTTCCGTCCCGACGACGTCCGTTCGCACGCGCAAACATTTGCAACTAGGTATGGAGACCTTGAACGGCCGCCTCCCCCGATGACTCGTCTATTAACGAGAACGTTTACGAAGGTCGTCGGCGGCGCCGCTTTCCGGACAAGGGCCATCAATTATGCGAACGACATTGGCTTCAGGTTTTCCGCCCTCGACATCCATGGCTATTCAAGAGAGAGAAAGACAGAGAGAATTTTTTATACGGAAACTCTGTGATAAGACGCGATAATTATAAAATGAGATTCTTCACGCGGCGATTAAATTCTACCCTGGCGCAAAAAAAATTTCATAATTCCTTAAAAAATTTTAGGAATTTTTCTGAATTTAATTTATGAAGAATTCATAATTGAAAAAATATCAGATTTATTAAGTTTTTAAATATTCTTTAGAAAATTATAAACTAAGAAATTTCAGAATATTTTACATTTATATGTATGAGAACGTTTACAAAATTCATTTACGATAAAAATATGAAATATTTCCATATTACTCAGAATATTTATATGAGGAATTTTAATATGTTCTATTAATGGAATATTTCTAAAAAGTCCACGATTTATCAGCTTTTATATTTTATCTTGCCTTTAAGTACATTTCATTTAGCGATACAAATTAATACATTAGTCTATCTTTATTTTTCACTGGATATCGAACAAAAATAGAGATGTGTTGACTTCCGTTAACATGTCAATATACCCTTATTCGATATCCAATGAAAAATAAAGACAGAATAACGCTTATGTATCGCTAAATGAAAAATAAAAGCTGATAAATCGAAGATTTCTCATATTGTGAAAATTTTTCTTGTTTCAAATATACTGCTCTGAAAAAATACAAAAAAATAACGTGAATTTACTCATAAATTTTCAAATTTTTTTTCTAAGCTTTTTTTAAAAAAAATATGCCAATTTTCGTACAGAAAATTTTAAATTTTTTTGAAAAAGTTTTAGAATTTTTATAGAAATTTTTATGCGAGAAATTTTAAAACTATTTTTCACCAGAGTTACATTTGTGGAATTGCAGTTGCACATAAGGATATAGTACATTTTGTAATTATACAAAATCGCGATACATTTTACTATTAATCATAAGAGTAAACATATATGGAGAGATTACTTTGGATATTTTTTTAAAGAAAGTTTCAGAGCTACCGAACCCATCTTCGTAAAATCATCTCTTTTAAAATTTTGATTCGAAAATTTATTGTAAAGGACGTAATACTTAGTCGTGCGTACATTCTAGGATCGATCGAGCCGTCAATTAAAGTTACAACATCCTGGTTCACGAGCGTTTCTAAGTTTCGATTCTCTTCCGTAACTTTTGTTTTCAAGGCTTGGCGCTGTCAAAAGTTTTATTACGTTAAATTCTACCCTGTTCCCGCGCACAAGATTTCGCGCGAAGGGAGCGATCACACTTGTGTCGCTTTAATTTGAATGAAACTTTCAGGTAATGGTTTCCAAGATATCTCTTTTTTTGTTACTCTTTGGAATTCTGCAGGAGGGTCATCCTATAGATAAAATTTAAAGGAAGGGAAGTCGCATAACGTCGATCATAAAAGTCGTCGTGACTCTCGTGTTATCTTGTCATTTCTTATGTAGTTATCGCGCGGAAACTCTAGCTATGAGGGATAAAAAGACGCGCGTTTTGGCGCCGTCTCGACGGGTATCTTCTATTGATTACAATTTGAGATGATGCCAGGCAAACGAACGAACGCGCATGTATCGCAAAGTATTTGGATGGAAGGAAGGAGTATGGATCTGGAAAAACAAATAATTAAATCTATTAGCAACGAAACATTAAATAATCATTATTAATTATTTTATGCCGTTGATTATTTTATAAACGTTTTAAAAAAGGATTACGTTTTTATATGCCTAACTTGTTTTATGTTTTTGTTTAGTTTCCTTTGTGAGAATTGAACAGCATTAAGTACTGTCTGTTTGCAATTGTTCGTTCAATTCTTACAAAGTTAAAAAATTTATTAATTTACTTTTGTTAGCTCAGTATTTTTAAGTATATATTAAAAATATTAAAAACATTTCTTTTTCTATTTCACATTCGCATTTAATTACATGGTACAGTCTTAATCGAGAAATAATAGAAGTCAAAGAAAAATATTATATTTAATTTTTGATTCCGAAATCAAATAGATTCTTTCAAATACATTTTCATTATATGTATATTTATATTTTACAAGAAAATCTTTATTATTGCACCGATTGCGAGATATTCTTACGATAGACTTGCACGCGAAATTTTATTAACGATGAACGATAACGCACACGCCCAGTTTAAACAGATAGATCCACTTTAATATTATTTATGAAAGTACCGCGAGATCTAGGAAGCTGCTCTGACACCCTTTAAACGATTTGACCTTATTTTTTCAGAGCAATCAATAGGCGAGGGTTCTACTAATAAATACTTAAGTTAGATCGATAAGTAAGCAAGATCAACAAAGTGTCGTCTAAATAAATTTGCAACAAAATATACATACATACATATATATATATACATATATATATAATATATACATGTATGTATATGTATGTTTGGACATGCGTGTATATAATTTCGTAAGCGCGAGATTTTATTCATGCGCATGTTTCCTTATAATTGCCGTAAAATATAATTTATTTCTTAAATTTGGGTGAATAAGAAAATTGCGACAAAAAAAGAGTAACAGAAGTCTTACCAGGGTTAACTATAATTTTACTATTTTGGAACCCGGCCAAACCCGCATTCTGTCTATAAATTGATTCTTCAGCCGCCGTACATACATATATGTATATCAATTGATTTTAAGGATATTTATATACAAAAGATAAGGTATCTCGGAAAGGTAGGGTATCTCGGAAAAAATTTGTTTAGGTCCTTTTATGCCCTTTCATACTTATCAAATGATACAACAAAGCCAGAAATTTCTGAATAGAGCTTATTATCGCTCGAATTTCCATCTATGTACATTTATGTGACCAAAATCCATTTAATGTTTATTTAAATGTATTTTGATTACATGATAATTTTACAAAAATTACTGAACAAGATATAAAAGCGTTGCTTGATTAAAATCGATATATACATACACATAAAAAATATGTTTTCATACGTGCTATAATTTTCATTGCCACAATATGCTATTGCACGTGGCCAAATTCAATCACATTGTGAATCTTCAGAAAATATTTGTCAAAATATTTTATTTATGTTAAACTGAATATTATTTCTATTAAATATTATTCTGTAATCAAAAATGTAATTCTTATTATAATGTTTTCATTATAACAAAAGAAAATATTTACAATTTTTCTCAATTAAATGTTTTAGAGGCAATCGATTAAAAAAAAGCAAAAAAAGGTAATCAAGCATTTCATTGAAAGTAGGGTGGAATTGAAAATAAAAAAATAGCAAAAATTTGCAGTGACATTAAACAAAACCCACATACAAATATCTATGATTACATTTATGTAATCTTTTTGCAATATAAGCAAAACCCTACTGTAATCAATTTATAAATTTTCCTTTGTAATAAAAATGATTTCTAATTAATGAATGCTACATGTATGGCATTAATAAAATGATTAGCTTTTGGTTTTTAATATATAAAAAAAATATAAATAAAATGAGTTTTATTATAAAACGATTTAACAGTTTAAGTTTCTTTGTACACTTAATCACTATAAATATATATTGTTATATAACTATACAATACCTATATATAGACTGAATCTATCAAATTTTATCCAAATATTGATTTAAGGAACTCTGTTCTATCTTCTATATCTATCTTCTCAGTTTTTCTATTCCTTATTTCACTATCAGCATCCCTTTGCTTAACTTCAGGCAATTCGAAAGTTGTCTCTTCTCCATGCTTCTGCTTCTTAAGTAATTTTTTACTCCTATCTACATTATACGAAAAGAAGTTAACTTCTCTCTTAGCTTGTGCTATTTCAGTTAAAAGTCTTTGTTTATGTACAGCACGTTCATATGCTAAGCGCTCACTCAAGTGAATCCATTTAAATCTGTAAAAAAAAATAAAACATAAAATGATAAATAAATATTATTTATATACGAATTGTAGCAAAGACATGAAATATATATTTTTATTACTTATGCTTACCTAGGTAAATACTTTATATTCCATATAACATCATAGAATTTGCTTTTCTTTCTCATAGATATTTGGGTGTTGTTTAATGTCGCTGCTACAAATTTTGCTACTTTCTTACTTTCAAATTCTACCCAGCCTTCAGTGAAATGTTTGATTGCTTTTTTTCGCTTCTTTTTAATCGACTGTGCCTCTAAAATATTTTGATATAAATGAAATATATAAGCTTGTATGTATAAGTATATACATACAAATAATGAAGAATTTAAGATAATTTCCATTTTTATCAATCACTCAAAAGTATTGTTTGACATTGATATAAAACGTTACTTAATTGCAAAAATAATTATAATTTGCAATCTTAAAAAAATATAAGCACACAAACTAACCGTTTTCGGCTAGTTGTAAATACACTCTGTCCACTTTGCCATAAATCGAGAATATTTCCCGGATCAATGTGACGTTCATGTATTTCGGAATTGTGGACAAATATATTATTCCTCTTTTTTTAACCTTTCTGTTGGGTTCTATCACTTTATTCGTCTCCATAATAATATTTTTCCAAGCGTTTTAGATCCAAAGTGTACATGTGAGAAAAACTAAAAAATGCTAGAAAAATGGAGATGTAGTATGGGAAACTAGTTTCAGCGACATCTGTCTTCTGACTTGGATATGAGAGAACTAAAATCAATCACGTGATACGTGACACGTGACAAGGGTTGACACCAGGGCGCGTTCAGAAAGCTACTATTAGCGCTAATGGTGTTATTCTATCTTTGTTTACTCCTTAAAGGTTAAACAAAGATAGAACGATGCTGTTAGCGCTAATAGCGTCTCCCCGAACGCGCCTCATATTTAAAATAATGCGCGCGATGTCGATTTCTTTTATTTTCCATCTCAATCTATCATGATCTATCATACGAGTATTTCTATTACTCTCGTTTGTATTTTCATAATTATAATTTTCATCTTAAAGTTTTCATCTTAATTACTTCATACATATATACATATTATATATATAACGTGCACGCGTAAAACAATTACAATTAGAATAAAAAAACACGCCTGTTTAACGAAATATTTTTAATTCCATCATTTCTATTAATAGCGACGTACGCTACTCGCGTTCAATAATATAAAATAGTGAAAAAGAATTAAAAATTTTGAATATTATTATTTTTAGGAAATTATATAAATTAAAACATTTATTTTCTGGAACAGTTTTTTCAATTAAAATGTTGAGTTTTTATTCTTAGTTGGCACAATTTTTTTTTATATTTACATCATTATTTTTACAAGAAATTAGGATAATTATTGTACGCAACATTTTTCTAAATATAATAAGTTTCTTACAAAAATATTAAAATATAACACTGTCTTGTAAAACAGATTTTATAACTGGCGCGTGTACTTGACACAATTGAATTTGCGCGCCGTTTGAGTTTGATTGCGCAACACGCGACGCGCAACATGTGTACGTGTGAGTCACGTATTATATATATATAGGGTGTGTGTAATCAGTGTATATCAATGTATATCTGTACATTTCGCGCATGGTAATCGGCCGCCAATTCGCGGAAGACAACGCAATGGATCGCTGAGTTATCGCGAACATAAGCGGGGAAGAGTTTTTTTTTTTGCGAGTTCGTAGCGTCGTCGGGGAAAATCTTGTTGGCCACAAAAGCGTCAAACGGGAGAAACGAGAGCGGGTAAGCTCCACGGCCGTCGTCGTCGTCGTCGTCGACACAATGACGGGCAAACGTTACGTTATTCAACGCGAGTCAAGCAAAATGGCCGCCTGCGAGTGCTCGACAGTGCTGTTGTTTACCCGTTAGGGTAGTAGGCACAAAGAAGTGGAGACATATTCCGAGGCGGAGGCGCGCCCAGGCTCTTCGATTCCTCGTCGATTTCCGCGCGCGTGCCCTAACCGTCTAGGTGCTCGTCTCGATTTACGGGCTACGGGTACGGGTAGCTCACTTTCGTTTTTTGTGCGCAGGCAACGTCATAGGCAATACCTAAGAACCTAAATGGTAGTAGAGTGGTCATTAGAATCTCCGAGATTGGCGGTGTGAACTTTTTACGAGGAAGCGCAACGTTTCCGGCAAAACCGACCTCGCGCGTCATCCGGGTTCGCGAAAGAAGATATGCGTCCGGTCAGCAGCAGCAGGAGGATACCCCGAGTCCACGAGAAACGTCGATAATTATTCGAATGCAATTTGGCGCGCCCAGGTAATCATAACCTCAACCGCGCTTCCCGCGATTCATCGAATCTCCAGAGATGCCAGATTTTGGGCACCCGCTCGCTTACGCACACAAGCGGTATCTTTGCAGCACGTATTTATACGCTTGTGCGTACGTACGCGACCGGGCCTCGAATCTGGTGTCTATGATCGAATGTTTCGCGGAAATTGCGAGACATCTTGTTTGACTTATTGTTGATTGATCGATCTATTTCGCAGATAAGGCAAACATGTCTAGCACGTATATCGTCGAGCCGCAAAGCGACTCCGAGAAGAAGGATGACACGTTAATCATTGTTGTGAACGATGATGGAACTTTATCCGTTGACCAGGCGACTTTACAGAACTTGATAAGTAAGTGGCTACGAGTGAATCATAAGCTAAGATTGGACGAGATTGAAGAGCGAATTAAGTATAATATTTAATGTGATATTTTGCAGTGACCCAATCAACTGCTAATGTTAGCGTAGTAAGACTTGGACAAACTGAGACAGACATCGAAAATGGGGATATAACCTTGACTGTAGATCCACCGTCATTTCCTACAGCGAGCTCGGTAAGCGCCAATGCCAATACCGACTCGGGTGGGTTGGTAGATCCTTTTATGGAGATGGATCCAGAACAGTTGGAAAGATTAGAGACAGCTCTCCAAAGTGAAGAGGCAAAGCAGATACTCGGGGAGAATGTCACTGCAATGCTTGGTACTTTGTATATTATTTTTTTTTGTTAAGTTTAAACTTTTATGATTGCAATGCTAGGTAGGAGTCTTTAGTTTACATTAGCAATTGTTGATTATGTCTCGTCAACATCTGCAAAATTCGAATTATTATGCACAAATGCACCTTTCATTTCTTTAATATTATTTAGTATATGTTGGTTTATTTTGGAACTTTTCTATTTGTATTTATTTTTTTAGATATGTTGTCAGTAGAGGAGCAACAGAATACCATACGTTATAGTATACAATTGGATCATTGTTATACAAGCAGATTGTCACCTAATGATCCAATACCAAGAGAACCCTTACCAATTGTTGATGATTCGCCTGATTCTAATGATGTGCAATATATACATCAATCTCCTCGAACGACTGTTGTATCGTCATCCGTTAATGATGTAGAAAATGCTGGGGTTAAGGGCAAGATTACTGTAAAGAATGTGAGCGTAAGTGATCATTATTACATAATAGAATATTATTATGATGTAAAAGATTAATAATGTGATATCTTATTAATAGGCACCATTGCAGAGCAAACAAATGAATAGACCAATACGTAAAGTCACTGTGTCTACACCTTCAAATGTAACAGGGCTTTCTAGAGCTAATACAAACATAGTTGGAACACCCAAATTACCAGGACATCATCTTACCTCAAGAAATATAACAAATGCCCAGCATGGCATAACTAAAGGTATTAATTTTAATCCTACTATTAACAATAGTTTTAAATTACTGTTAAAAAATATTAAGAGGTAATTTCATTATTTATTAATTATGTTTATAGCACAAGATAGAAATAACGAGGAAGAAGAGGATGATGACATCACAGAATCATCCACAGAATCTTCGGAATCGGAACCATCTGATAATGATAACGATTCGGATTTTGGCCCTCGTGGAACTAAGAGATCTAATGCCAAAGCTCGAGGAGGACGAAAAGGTCTCACTACAAGGGGTGGTAGCATGACTGCTGTTCGAAGAAGAGGTCAAAAACAGCTAGATATGGAACAGGTACGACGATTAGACATGGAAATGGCTGCTGCCGTTAATGCAATGAAAACTCCTGAGAAAGACGAGAGAGCAGGTGAGTAAAATTAGTTGATAAAAATGTGATGGATTTAATAGCCGAATAATATAATGTAATTTCAATATTATCAGAGAGATTTAGTCCAACTAAGAGTAAGAGACAAATCAAAACTCTCGGTGGAAAGAAAAAGGAGGAATTACCATATGTGGAAGCATCTCCGTCTGAGGAAGCGGCATACGAGAAACCGCTGCAAACAACAAATCAAGTGAAAGCGAATTTAATTAATGCCAATATGATTAAAGGCGATATGATATTAACCAAACCTGGTCAAGGAAGAAGTAATCAAAAAGTTACTTTTGTTCAAAAACAAGTTCCGATGAAACCGAACGAACTCAAGAACATCGGACTTAAAAAACCCATGATGTATCCAAAAGGAAAATCTGTGAACCAAACAGGTACAAAGTTCTTTGCTACTAAAGATGGGAAATTGGTATCGGTAACACCTAAAACGATAAGTCCAAACATGCAAGTTTCCCCAGTAAAAGCAACATTGACACAGCAACCTGTGCCACAATCGCAATCTGCACAAGCTGTGAATCAAGGATTGTCAGTGCAGCAGCAACCAAAAATTTCTTCAGTGGCTGGTAGTACTCCCTTAAAAATCAAATTTGATTTAAAAAGAGAAAAAAGAAAATCCGATGCTAGCATAGAATTATTTTCAAAAGGGGAAGAAAATTCTGCAAAGTCCTTAGAGAACAAAACGATGGATAGTACGTGCTTTTCTAACTATATTATCAAATTAAAAGTATTATATAAATTATTTAATCACATAAAGTGATTTAAAAAAATCTTTCATTAAATTACACTTTTAAGTGCCAAACCATTCTGTTACAGGTGCGAAAAAACTTAAAAAAGATAATCGGAAAGTTCCGGGAAATGTAGTGGATGCTTTAGGTCCAGCGCTTTTCTCAACACCGGATATAATCCGACGTGTTGGTTCAAATAGCGATGGAAAAATCGCAGACAACCCTGGAACACCTACAACTCCGACAACACCTTCTGCAACAGTGGTATCTACACCTGGATTATCGACAATTTCTATGGCAGCAGGCACTTCATTGGATATTGGCATTTGTGCTGGTTCAAATATAGCACAAAATATTGCTTCCAATTTTAATAATAAAAAGACAGTATCCAATATTTTAGAACAATCTGTTGAGTCAGAAGCGCAATTGAATCTCGATGAGAGTAACAATGTAGTACCAGGAGATGAGAATGAACAAAAATCGGAAATTAAGACACCTCTTGAAGAATTGCAACCTTCACTGGATTCAGGTAAAATTACATCTTAGGAAAGTTCTATAATTTCGCATTTTCCTCTAGTGCTATTAGTTTGTTTCCTATTTATTCACAAGTAATTTTTATAAAACCATCACTTATCTCTACATTTACAATTACAATATATGACATTTTTGCATTCTTATTATTTTATTTCTCTTTATTTCCTTGTTTAAAAAAGATGATGCCATTCTAAACATATTTTAATATTTCCTGATGTTTTTTTATTGAACTTTCTCATTGTTTGCACATTTTATATTATTTTATATTGTCAAGGGCTCAATGTATGCTTATGTGAAATTTATGTTTTGCGATGCTATCGTATGTTTTCTTAGTGCCAAATACTACTTCATCAGAGGGAATTAGTCAACCTGTGGTACTACCTCATGTCTCAAATCATGTTTCTAAAAGTAGTAAGTTTTATCATTAATTTATACTGTACTGATGAAAATGTTAGCATACATCTTTTTTTTTTTATACAGCTCTCTATAATAATAATTGCACCCTATTCTTTATGATTAAGTCTACATGGTATCTGCTTTATAAATCTATTTCAATCCCTATTTAAAATTTTGTTTCTTTTTTTCTAAATACTATATATTATATGACTAATAATTTATGAATGCATTCTATGTTTTGTTAAAGGTGAGATTGAAGGAGAAGAATTATTTGCTACTTTAGAAATGGAAGCTAGAAAGAATGAAGAAGAACTTCTAGCTGAAGCTTTACTGTTACAAGATGAATTAACAGACGATTTACCTGAACATGTAAGCATGAATATATAATATATGTTCTTACTAAAACAAAAAAAGTAAAAACATATATTTAAATATGTATATTTAATATAAGTAACTTTAAAAATAAATATATTTATTATATGTGCGTGAAAAGAATATGTATGCAGATAAGAGAATGTTTGGACTCTGGGTTAGACTTAACCTTTACTGTGTATAGCTATTTTTGATACCTTTAGATTGTACACGTCGGTATATTATGTCTGACGCGTTTGTAAATAAGCAAAAACGTTATAAAAAACTGAAAAAAATTCATATACCTTCTTTTATCTTTCTAAATAAAAACTGAAATAGTAAATTTGAAAAATAATTTGTTTAAGTATATTATTATTATAAATATGTGAAGTAGAAAACTTAAGTGCACTGTTATGGAAAAAAAATCATAACTTTTAAGTAAGTGATTTTAAAAAAATGAAACCATTAGACAATTGAAGTTAAAATCTTAGAGAATGATAAAAAAAATATATCATATTAATGAATTAAAATTTGATACTTAATTTTGAGACATGAAAAGTCGTAATTTTTTAATGCAATCAGGTTTTAAATAATAAATGCTTTTTTTTTTATATTAAACATTTTTATTACTAAAATTTGTATCATTTATCATATATGTATCATTAGATAATATTTCGATATTTCTTCTATCGAATGTACCGACATATTGCACTAAAAAATATACCATTTTTTTAAATTTAAACTAATGAAAACGTTTTTAAAAATACTCAATAAGTAAGATTTTATAAGAAAATAAATAAAATTCATAAGAAAATAAAAATTAACTTATCTTCAGAAAAATATACGTAAAGTGTATACGTGGCTCTTTAAGGACCAGTACAATATTTGTTCGCTGTGCGGACTGCCATAGGACGCGGCCCGCTCATGCCTTACTTTCCCTATCCAACAACTTTTTTAAGGCTCGGCGCGGCTATTCCACGATCATTCGTTTTTTGAGTAATATAATTTAGAAATTGCATGGATAAAATTGATCTATGTGTACATCGTAAGAGTTAATTTTAAATCTCTCAGTAGGGAACCATTCTATTACTGGGTTATATTGTCGTTCCATACTATCATATTTTCTCTAGTCTGCTTACATATTTTTTCCTGATGTCTACACACGAGTTTCCAATATTTTTTGTTGTTCATACAATAGAAGACATACAATAGTGATAAACAATTTAAATAGTTTATACAATTTTTAAAAATTATTTTGGTATTCAAACATATTAATAATTATTAATTAAATATATTAAATTTTCAGAAATACACATCTGCACATGTACATGCATAAACACATAACATAATAAGTACATAAATAATAAAAAACATAAGATAATAATAAATACATAATGCACACAATACATAATAATAGAATTAGTATTTATAAAGATTCTGTTATTCTATTTATTTTAAAAATAACAGAATTAATAGTATGCAAAGATTCTATTTTTATAATATTTATTATTATAATATTTATAAAATTTTTAGCTGATCATTAATTTTTATCAATTTTATATGTTTAGATGACAAAGAAATTGCTTTATTTTTTTAACGCAACATTGAAATATTGATTTACATTACATGTATTATTTATGTACACAGAAATGCGTGCGCGCGCACACATATTTTAATAAATTGACAAATACATTAATAAAAATATCTAATTTATAAATATTTATTTATAAATTAAATATTTATTTTAATATTATATCTTAAAAATTGTAATAGTTTGATTACCAATTTGTATAAACAATTCTGCATTTATAAGATTTTCATAATTATTACCAATAATATTTTAACCAAGGACCAGTTTTATATTATAAAATAAATTATCCTTTTTCTAATCCAATCTCATTATTTAAGTTCTGTTTCTTTTTTGCTTGATTTTCGATGGAGCATACAGATAATTTTTGATTATTTTTGATTATTATTTAATATTTTGTTTATATTGTTTAATATCTTATATTTTTCTTTTCTGCACAATCCTTTTTCTCTTTTTTCATTTTTCTTCTCTCTCTCTCAAAAATATTTGAAAATAAAAATAATTAAAATTATTTTTCTTATTTTTATTGTATTGTATATGATTAATATATATTATATACATATATCGAATAATATATGGATTCTACAGACTACATTGGTTGATCCTATACCACCTGTGTCAGAATCGTTGGCCTCAAGCAGCATGCTTATGCCTACATTAGTAACATCTGAACAAGAATTAACCAACCCAGCAGAAGTAGCAACGACGATACAGACTCAAATAAATAGTCCGAAAGAAACGAGTAAGAAATCTTCAAAGGATGATAAAGAGCCGATTCAGATCATTCGGCATGGTCGTGTGATTACATTACCACCCATTGAAGCACCTGCAACTAGAAGTAAACGATTACAAGCCAAAACTGAGATACCTCAGAAAAATCCCGAACCGATAAAGAAGATAGAAAAATTTACGTAAGTTTATTTTATTAACATTTCACAAATGAAACAGCTGATATGCACAAGGGAGCTTGAATGATAAATGTATATAATATGCATTGGAATGGGTGATTATTTGGTTTTTTAGGTAAGCTCGATTTTATATATTTGTGATTGATGGGCGTCAAATAATGTATAAAATCGAATACACTGGAATTTCGAGATAGTAGATCGATACGAGGCTCTGACTTAAGTTAGTCTCATGCCTCCTGTAAGCAGGATGCATTAACGCTGGGGGGGATTTAACTTTGAGAGAAAGATAGCTATATTGTTTGAAGATGTCTATTCTTGTTGTAATTTTTCTGACTGGTTAACAATAATTTTCATATAGAAAATCTATAAATTATGTTTACATTACTCTTAATCAGGTTTAATAACATAGTTTTAAAACTGACCATCAATCACAGTTAAGTGATAATATACAAGATGTTTTGGAGCGAAATCGATTAACTTTGTCAGCGTGTTCCAGAGATTATTCTATGCAAAAATGTTTATATAATGTGAGTTGATTCGATTTCATTATCAAGATATGATCTAATATTTAAAAAACAAAATTAAATTTATCAGTTTCGCTCTAGAATATTTCATGTAATAATTCTGTCAAGGGGATAGAAATCCCCCTGATGAAATAATTTCTATATGGTATTGTTCTAAACCATTTTATAAATATTTTTTATGTGGTTTCGAAAAAAAACTTGACTTTTAATAATCAAAATCCTAATAATCTCAAAAAAGAAAATAGCAGGAAATGAAAGTTTTATATTTGTAATTATAATACTCAGATTTATTAGATGTAAAGAAGGTTTAAGAATTTCGAAATGAATATTACTATAAGCTGATTTCTGCTGCTGTTCATAATACTTTATAAATTGATTATAGCTGGAAATCAAATAATTACTTAAAGGTTATAATATTTAAAATACTTGATTACAATGTTTGTTATAGTCCACAAGTCCAGCAATTATTACACAACAAAGAAGAAGTAAAAACAAACGAAGAAGATGATGATGATGATGAGGAGGAGGATGAAGAGGACAACTCAGATTCAGAAGATGATCCAGATCGATTATGGTGTATTTGCAAACGACCGCATAATAATCGATTTATGATATGTTGTGATGTCTGCGAAGACTGGTTCCATGGAAAATGTGTACACGTTAGTAAGGCTATGGGTAAGTATTCCCAAATCTACTTTTAAAAGACGAGACGAAACATTAATATTTAGTTAAAATTTATATTATACATATGTACGATAGGTCAACAAATGGAAGAGAAAGGTATAGAATGGGTTTGTCCGAATTGTTTAAAGAAGAAAGCTGAAGAGGAGAAAGCGAAGTCGAATTCACAATCTGGAAAACAAAAAACAAAAATTGAAGTAGTGAATGAGAATTCAGTATCGCAGAAAGTGTTATCGAAAGAAATACCTGTATCGAGTCTTTCTGTTGACTGTGGTGTTACTCCAGTTTCTGGTACAATGCAGTGTGTTGTATGTAAGAAGGAAGCCAGAAATTCCAGCATTTATTGTTCAGACGCGTGTATTCTCGCACACGCTCAGGAAACTTTGACTAAGGACAAACCCGTACCAACGGGATCAAAATCCACAAAATCCCCTTTAACAGAAACTACTAAGGCAAAATCTGAGGCTAGAGTAGTAGTTCTTGACAGAAAAAGTGGCAAACTTCTTACCGGTACATAAATTATTTTACTTAGTTGATATTAAATATTAAAATTATATACTTTTATCCACTTTTTTTTCTTAAAATTAATTGTGCACATTATTATTATTATGCATTTGTATTATTATTATGCATATTTGTTATTTGAATAAGAATGGAGATTGAATATATAAAAAGATTTTTGATAAATTTAGAATAGAGAGAGATTTGACTGTACATATATTTGAGTATAAAATAATTAAATATGAAACATATATTTAAATGTGACATTAAATATGAAATGAATTATCATTATTTAAAATATTATTAAAATATAAAATAAATTATCATTATTTTAGGCGCAGATGCTCCTACAAGATCTAATTTGCGAACATGGTTGAAAGAAAATCCAACTTTTGAGGTGATAGGAGCTAATAATATCAATACGCTTCAGATAGGTGGAAAGCTTGTCACACAAATTCAAACATCTGGAAAAATTGTATGTACAAAATATAAAATTAAATTAAGTAAATTAAAAGTGTAGTTATTAATAGGTTATAATTATTAATTATATATGTATATAATTACACATACACTTATATAGGGTGAGTCATTTAAAGTGTTACAAACTTGTATTTCTGAAAGTATACATTATTAAAAAAATTAAGATAGTTTCATTTAAAAAACCTAGATTGACCTTTAAATGTACTACCTTGGTATACGCTTAAAGTCAAACTAATATTGCATTTTTTTTTTTTCATTTTGAGCCAACAACTTTTATCTAAAACATTTTTTTGTATAAAGCGTACTTTCTGACATATAAATTTGTAACACTTTAAATGACTCATTCTATATAGAGCTAAAAAATATATAAAAGCTGTATTATTTGATTATTTAGATTTATGTAAATATAAGAGTTTGAAATTAACAAGAAAATGTGCAAATTGTATTTTCAGGTAAAAACGACACAGCCAGTTAAAGTGCAAACTATACCAAAGATGATCTATACGAAGGTAGCTGGATCGAAACAAACTGTTTTAACAGCTAATAAAAAAATTACAATAATTCCCACTACACAGCAAGTGAATGTGTCGCCGAGCACTAAACCAACACAACTGAAACAGACAATAATTTCCACGACGCCGGGAAAGAGCCCTATAATATTGAAGACGGCAATGCCGAAAAGTGTCACGTCGACACAATTGAAAGCAACGGGTACGCCAAAGCAGACGCCGGTTAAGAAGCAAGAAACAAAGCCATCGCCGTCCCAATTAAAGCAACAAACGAAGCTGACACAAGTGAAAAAACCAGAGGCAGAACCCATACGAATAAATATTCGAAAAACGTTGACGGAATTATTGTCTAGCCGTATAAAGGAAACTGAAGATCTGAAATTAACTGACGAAGAAATTGCCGACTTGGCCTTCAACATAGAGCTTGAAATGTATAAATATTTCAAGGACACAGGTTCTAAATATAAAGCAAAGTACAGAAGTCTTGTGTTTAACATAAAGGATACCAAGAATCTGACATTATTTAGAAAGATCGCGGACCGCTCTTTGACGCCAGATGCGGTAGTACGATTGAGTCCGGATGAGATGGCCAGCCAGGAATTGGCTGAGTGGCGAGAAAAGGAGACTAAACATCAGTTGGAGATGATAAAGAAGAATGAATTAGATCTAATGGCTCAGGCCAAGTCAATCGTCGTGAAAACTCACAAGGGCGAGCAGATAATCGAGAATGACGGTGGAATTGATCATGTTGATCCTAAGACGCCAGTGCAGGATATCGTTACCGCGTTGAACAGCGGCGATAGCATAAGTTCCACGGTTGATGATTTGGAGAAGGATAAGGATAAGGAGGAGGCTAATAGGCTGAGATCGCGAATGGACACGAAAAAATCGAAGAGCATAGACGAACGCAAACGGAAGGATAAGGAGAGAGGCAGAGAACGCGATAATGTAAAATCCAAAAGCAAAGATCGACGGGACAGAAGCCACAGCCGACACCGACATAGTCGTGATCGGGATCGCAGCAAAACGCGAGACAAGAGCAAAGAACGAAAATCTAGAAATAAAGAGAACAAACGCGACAAGGATAGAGAGCGCGAGAAAGATAAAGATCGAAATAAAGATCGGGAGAAGAGAAAGGAGAGCAGAGAAAGAGGCCGGCAGAAGGAAAAGGACAGGCATAAGAGAAATCGTAGTGAAAGCAGAGAATCCAAGGATATCGATAAGAAGGAAGAGGAACGAAAGAAGGAGACAGAAAAAAAGAAGGAAACTTCGCCAGTTGCAGAGAAACCGATTGAAGATCGCCTCTGGCGACACATAGAAGACGAAGCGACGACGAATACGATCGATGGCAACGATTCTGACATATCGGACAGAGAACCTAGTTCCACTGTCACGATTAAGACGCCCGACATAAACGAGGAGCCTGAAAGAGACAAGGAACAAGAAACGGACAAGGAAACGACGAAAGGTGGCTGGCGGACTGTCTGGCGTGGTTTCGTCAATATGGTTGACGTTGCCAAGTTCTTCATAACCGCGCAGGAGGTAAGCGGCAACGCTAAGGATCTCATGGATGATCTACCGGATACCGTCGATGTTGTCGGTAGAATCAGTCACGAAACCGTTTGGGATTACATTTCGAAAATGAAGAGAACCGGCTCGAAGGAGATCCTGGTCATCAGATTAACGGCCGCGAACGATGAGGAGAAAATTCCATACATAACTCTGTACAGCTATTTAAATAGTAGAAGCCGTCTGGGCGTCGTAGGCAATGTTTCCAAGAATATCAAGGATTTCTACATAATGCCGTTTTCGAGTCAGAGCACGATACCACCAGTGCTTTTGCCACTTACTGGGCCTGGCTTCGAAGAACATCGACCGCATCTACTTCTAGGTATTATAGTTCGCAACAAAAAGAAACGATTAACGGCCATACCACCGGTCGTCCCTACGAAGACGTCCAAGAAGGAATCCGATAGAAGTTATACACCGCCGTTGGTTAGTGTACCAAAGGAGAAAACCACATCGCCGCCGCCATCTTCGTCACCCATGTTATATAAAGGGACCGTGTTAGACTCGACGAAAGAGAAATCGACGGTAACACAAATGACCTTGGAATCTCTCAACAAAGCACATATAGGTATGTCGCGAAGCGTATTCGATACCGCCACGATTTGCAAAATCGTACCAGAGTTATCGTCCAAGATCGACTTGACCTCGTCACCCAGCAAAGTCGCGTTGGACGATGACGGAGATGAACCTTACAGTCCTGGCGAGATGGACGACGACATGAACAATTTGCAAGCCACTACTGACAGCGCTGCCGGTATTCTATCGTCCAGCAAAAATTCTACGGAACTGCAGAGAAAGATGGACGAACTGAATCGACAGATTGAGGAACAGAAGCAACAAATCGAGGAGCAGAAGCAACAAATACAGAGTATTAGCTCGTCGTTTCTTGACGAAACGACACCGACTCTGCCGGTGAGAATTTTCTTAAGATACATTTTTCGTAATCTCGATTTATTGTTATCGTCGCCTTTCTGTGCTTATCTTGATGTAAATAAAATTGATTTTGAATTCGTTCACTTTTCCAAACGTTCCCGATCCTGAGCTGCTTTAGATTCTTCTGAGAAAACTCTTGATCGAACATGTTTATATTTTTAGAAATACTCGAATTAGAAAAAATTGATTATTTAGTAGATGCTAAATGATTCAATCGATGTTTATTATATTGCATGTGAATATGTAAAAATTTGTAAATAATTTTTCTAAATTTCTTTTTGTATTGAATCGATATTAAAATACGTGTATGTGTTAAATTTAACGATACAATAGATATCGCTATTAAAAAATGAATATGCAGAATGATCCAGAACTTTTTATTCATTAAATGTAAAATCTCAGTTTGATCGGACTCTATATATGCATCGTTTTGAATTGTAACTCGATTAGTAGTGTGTTTACTAAAGTAAAAATCTAGTAGTAGCTCTTTTTTTATTGGTAGTTCTTTTTTTCTTAATGATATATTTGAAAAATTTAATATATCCGAAGAAAAAAAGGACATACAAAATGCGAAATTTTATGATCGCTGAGCGAAAATAGAGAATACATTCCATATATATTTTTATCTGCAAAAGCATAATATAGTTACATGTTCTCATTTCTGAAATCTTATATATTGATAAAATATAAATTATAAATTTATCGATTGTATCCCATCAAGTGGCGCAATTATGTACCAAGGCAATGATACGAGTTCTTGATAATCGTGAACATCGATTTTCATTGATATCTCTTATTCAATCTATACTTTCCTATTTTCTTTCTAATTTTCTATATACGCTTATTTCAGGGTTTGGGACTAGATCCACCCAACAACGACTGCGAGGAAGCTTACAGTCCGTCGGATACACGTTCCTTCACACCACCCCCGCCCGGGATCACCAAGTTTGCCCAACCCATCCTCGACAAAGTCTCGGACATTACTATACCACCGAATCTGCAGGAGATCCTGGCGAATGTCAAGCGGCAGGAATCCTCCAAAGTGGACCCTTACCTTCCGTCTAAGCCTAGCGCGTCGTTTCTACCCGCGACTGGCACGTCACTTTATGCCTCGAACACGGAAAGATATTCGCCGTCTTCTTCTAGGATCAATCAATCGGAGAAAACATCATCCGAAGTTCCAAAGGAGGCCAAGAGCACACTAAGCACACTGAGCGATTTGGATCTGATCCGGAAGGCAGAGGAGGAACTGGCCGCTGTTGCTGCCGCGACAGCGGCAGCGGCGACGTCAGCGATGTCAACCGTGTCTACGCCAACATCACCGCCATCCTTGCTCACTTCTCCCGTCCCGAATCTCGTTCTGACGGCGCCGTCCATCAGCTCGATGAACGATGCACCAATACCACCGCTGTCGCAAACTCTTGCGTCGCTTTCTTCAGAGCCCGTCTTAGAGGCTTCGTACAAGCCGACGCCCTCGGACTCCTTCAAAAAGACTTTCGCTCCCGAACAGCCGAAACCGCCTGGTCTCGAGGATGAAGACTTTCCCGCGTTCCCTTCGACTCCCCCAACAATAGATGCCTCTAATGCGGCATCTTGCTCGAAAACTTCACCCAAGACTGGTATCGTGGTAAATGTTAAACGGAAATTAAGCGATAATGATAGTTCGCCGTCGTCCGCTAAAATTCCAAGGACTAAATCGCGCTGGGGTCAGGGACCGTCCGAATAAGCCAGTTGAATCGTTATGGTACGGTGAACTCCCAGAATATAATTTTTAATGATACTATTATCGTTAACGTTTGAAGCGAAAGAATGAAATTATTTGTTCTGCGTCGAAAAAACGTTTGAAAGAGCGATAAACTATAAAAAAAACCCTAATTGTGACTTGTATATAAATGTACAAGAAGTACAAAGTGGAAAAGCAACGCGTCTTGTATGCGATGAAAAATAATTGTATATGAGATTACAAGTGTAAAAGACAGAGAGAGAGAGAGAGAAAGAGAAAGAGAAAGAGAAAGAGAAAGATGAGGTTCGTATGTTTTACAACAGTGAATTATCAATTATACGTTTGCATAAACATTCGTCGCGTTTGGAATAAATATTTCAGGAAGACATACTGTATTCAATGAGCGAGGGATATAGATGTAGATATAAATTTTTCGTGATTACCGAATTTGTAAAAAAAACGATATCCTGTAACGGGATGTACGATCTTGCATCAGCGTCTGAAAAAGAACGATTTCTACCTTTCTTCCACAATTTTCTATCCGCCACTCTCCTATCTGAAACAAACTTCGTTGAAAAAGGCATGCGAACATCGTCGTTGCCCATCTTCCAAATTTCGCTGTGTTTATCGACGACGTTTTGCACGTGTCAATGAGAGGAATCCAAAGAAAGTTTTGACAGAAATATATCTTTATTTTGCTCGCATTGAATCGCACATAAAAACGCGAGGATAATTAATGTTAATGAGATACTAATGCACGCACATACATCTACAGATTTATAAACGCTATTGTTATGGAAGAGGTACAAAAAAAATATGAACGACGTGCGAGTGAGATATAAGCATAGCACACAGTGCGTACACTCGCACGCATGCGTCGAATTCTCATTCGTACATTGTATGCATTATTCTTGTAAATACCAAAGCAAAAGGGTAAATAAAACTCGACGATTATAATTGCGTCGTGCACAACGCGTGGTGTCTGAGCGTGACATGGGTATGTATATACATATATATATATATATAAGCCGAATTTAAAAAAGTTTCTGTAATATATTTTATTAAAAACTTCACACACATCTGTGGCCGTATTAGTGAAAGCCGCAATTCTCTTACATAAGATTGGATATACAGGATGTCTATGTTTTAAAATTTGAATGCGAAGATATGTTAACAGGAGATAAGTTTTCCAGAGAAATCGCAATTGAAAAAAAAATATAGAATTAATGTACAATAAATATGATTGTAAAATCATACATGGAGATGCATAAACATAATTTTTTAATATATATATATATATATATATTTAATATGAATGTGTGATTATAAAATTCATATTTCTATCTTCTATATCTTACATATGATATAAAATCAATATTTAAAAAAAATGTTTGAAAGCAGTTGAAAAGTTATGCTGCAATCATTTATCGAACATCTTATTTGTTTCACATCCATCATTATGCTATCCCATTGATTTGGAGAAATGACGGAAATAATTTCATTTGCGACTTCTTTTCTTCCATTGGAAGGCACGATACGATTACGTATCGCGATGCGAGACTGCGTTTTAAGGTGAATATTCTGTATTTTAAACAAGCAGAGATGTACATAAATCGCAGAACGTTGCTTGTATCCGATCAAAAATATTGATCATATATATACATACATGTATGCATAATTTGGTTGTAAATCCGCGGCAAAATCTAGCGCGGCCAATGTTGAATGCATACGCACTCGATATCGTACATTTATATATATATATATATATATATATATATATATATATATATATATATATATAATACATAGAATGTTAGAGTTGTAAGTTCATCATGTTTCTCTTCCATAAAACGTTAGCTATTTGAAAACTTTAGCTATTGAAATTCAATAATGCAGAATTATCCTGGGGGCGTTTAATTTTAATTTGTATAAGTGATTATATTTGTAGGCGAGCGCGTACAATAGCGAAATTTTCGAAATTACTGATCATCGTAAAAAACGCTTATGACATATACATATCGTTATCTTGATGTAATTTTCTTATAACTTCTCATTCTTTTAACTATTTTCAATTTAGAATTTAGAATTTACTTGTTAAAGAATTTAGTTGACGATAGAAAAACATTTATATTCGTATCGTGCGAAATATCGTTCGTTCTCTTTAAAACTACTTACTTTTTCAAATCTTGATATATGTTTGCAAAAGTTTTTAGAAGAAAATATCATTAGATATTTGCAACACTGATTACCGAAATAAACTTTGCCTTTTTGTTTCTAAGTTTCCTGGGTTTTAAAGAAGAAAAAATGTAGCATACGTTTATGATCTTTTTATATCGAAATGTATTCTTTACATGCAAATATGACATAAATCTTAAAAGAACAACTGATATACCATTCAAATTCAATTTGTATAGCTCAATTATTTAAGAATCGTGTATTACTCAAGAAAAAACTTTGTAAACGCGTTCGTTTAAAGATTATATCTGCGCAAACATTTTTATGTATAGAGTACGACAGAGTAGAGAAGAGCGGCTTAAATCTTGATTTGTAGATTATCAGGCTATGATAATACTGAGCTAATTTAGCGATTTAACTTTAAAACACTATTAACACAGGCGCCACTATATATATAATACAGCATATATTACATTTACCTAGATTACTGTATATTCATACAGATTACGCTGTACACTATCTGTATGTTTAAGGATTATTTTATAAGAATTAGCTGTTTTATTTTAATATTGTCTCTTACACTTTTATACCGCGAATTTTCGGCTGGTAGCACGTCATTATTATTATGTACGTACTCACTTCATTAATATCAATTTTAATTCTAATGCAGATTATAATGCAATTGTTGATTTGTTTGTCATTTCTCTTCGTTTGCTTGAGCAATATAATGCATTATGTAGCAACGTATTATGTGCAATGTTTATTGATATATTTATCATCGAGAACGTATTTTCCCTGAGAAATATATCGAAAATTTATAACGATTTTATAATTTCAAGATTGCACATAATAAGGATTTAACATTCACTAGGAACCGCCTGCAATAAAAGGATAAGAAATAATATCAATTTTTCATAATTTTTTTTTCCAGCTGTATCTTAAAATGTAATTTAATGATATAATTCAAAATTTATAAATAAAATTGTTCGTAATGACTGATATAAAAATTATTATCAGTCTAGATATGTTCTGAAATAAAACTTTTTTTCATTTATTTTTCCAGAGAATTCAAATAATTATATCCTCGCAATTATTTTATCGCATTATTTCGAACGATGGAGATTTGTATTTTGTAATATTTGTACATTTTTATTAGCATAATTTTTTTTTTTATAGACGATACGCGCAAAAGCATTCAAGCATTAAAAAGCAAGATCAGAATTCAAATTGTATGTCAATAATTAATAGGTGGCAAAAATTCCAACCAAAATAGTAACAGTTTTATTTTACATAGTATTATTTATTTTTTCTTTTTTCAAAATATAAATATGTTGTATTTTTTAAAATTCAAAATAAATTTGTGAAAAATCCTTAGAACATATATAGATATATTTATATATGTTCTAAGAAAAAATCACTCGCCAATAAGCCGGATGTGGTCGCAAAATTCCTTCGACTGGTCGATCGATCGCACAAGCGATTGATCGATTTGCTCGGTCAGCATCCGCCTTCGTGGAGGTACTTATTTCCGGTATGCTAGCTCTTATCGTCCATTTTTCCTGACACGCGCAATGAGGATAGAAGTAGAGCCATCTTGTTCTTGGGCTTCGGGAGTCCGACGTGGCGACCGGGTTGTCAGGCGATTCGCGATTCGACATGATTCTACGTAAGTACATATCGCGTTAACTCTTTGTGATTTTCGCCTCCTTTGTCATTCGATAGCGAACAACAATATCTTGTTGGGAACAATATCTTTTGCATGTCGGACGCGATCGAACACCCGGAAAGCCCGGACCGCACCGCGTGTCCGGCGAAATAATTTTTGCAATACATTAATTATTATCTGCTCGAGGTTCTTAACAACTAATGTATAATTTTAAAACTATGTATTTTGTGAACCTTATTTGAAACGATTCTGCCGAGAGATTTGATCATTCAGCGTTGGTTAATTAATCGTCGGATAACAGCACGAGTACAATTTCAGAAAGCATGCTTTAGAAAATGTAACACGTGTACAAAATATTGGCCCGTATTCAGAACGCGTTTGATCGATAAATACACGCATCTAGTATACAGTTCACGATACTTATAGAATTTCAGAAATAAATGCGCATTCTGAATACGAGCTATTATTATTTAATATATCTATTATTTTTTAAATTATTATTGCTATACTTAATTTATTATAGTTATTTTTATTTAATTTATTTTATTTGTTATTTAATTATTATTGCAAAAATGTGCGCAATAAAATTACGCTTGATGTAATATAAAAATTGATAGCAAATGTGATATGCATTGTTTTTTGTAATAATTTTATAGTACACAATACGTTAATTTGTACAAAGCATTTATGTATGTTATATTTTATATCATAAAATCAGGTTTTAAAAAATAAATGCAATATATTTTAATGTTCTTCTATTTTAGCTACTGTGCTACCACTAGTATTAGTGGCGCTATGTGCACATTCTGTATTCTCAGAAGTCTCACAGTCGACAAATTCATATTTGTCAGTAGCTGATAGAGTGCGTTTGAAGAGCATACTCGAACCAGGATTTCAGCTACAAGATGTACCTGTGGTATATTATGCTACCAGTGGATACAAGCTCCTTGGAGAAGCTATACCAAAAGCACATGTAATTTTTCTTATTTATGTTTCACATGTAACATTTTATATGTTTAAAAAAATATTTGATATATATAAATTGTTAATGATGAAACAAGCTATATTGAGATTCCATGATTATTTGATTAGTCTTTCTGATTATAATATTTTGTTCTTACTGTAATATATAATGTCTTGAATTGTTATATTAATAGTATTTATTTTTGTTTAGGCCACCTGCGAGTATTTAATAAAATCCAATGAAGAAAACATTACACCTGAAACAGCATTTTACCTTGCTTCTACATGGAAAACTATTGGAGGTTGTAAAGAGTTCTCTACAAGTATTGTAACAAAGGTAATCAATGTTAACAATCAAAACAATAATGTTTATAATATTTATATAACACATAATATGATGTCTACATAATACTTTCGTTCTACTGCATAAAGAATGAAGAAAGCAATTATCACTGAATTTATAAAATCTTGGAAATAATGATATTTGTGCTGCAGCATATTACATGGTAGACTTTTATTTGTACAGGTATTGACAAATGTTATACAAAAGGATACTTCTACACTCTCTGATCTGTATTATGCAGTGAGTGGCTTGACAGCTTTGTCACAAAAGGTACCTGCTGCTAGAGTTGACAAGTTAGTGAAATTAATACAGGCAGCTTTACGGAAGGATGACAGCTTATGGAAGTAAGTTTTTTCTTACTATTTTTTTCTTTTTTTTTAAATAATATATATATTAGTATTAATAATCCAAAAATTAATTGTATAGTTGTAATGATGTCAATAAAACTTTCGTTCTACTGAATGTGAATGAAGACAGTAATTAGTACTGAACAAAATATCTTGAAAATTGTAGATTCTTGTTATTTTTATTTTGAATATTACAAGTTACGAGTATATAGTAATTTAGTAAAATTTTTATATTATTAGCTTGGGATATACATTCCACATTGCTGCGGACTTAGGGGCACCAGCTGCATTTGCTTTCGACCGTATTGAGGATGCTGTGGTACAGGCTGACGAAGTGGATGGCCAGTATTTGCAGTTTGAGGGCGGTCTTTCTATCACGAGTACGACATCCAATCTGTATATAATTTCAAATTAATTTTTTTATTTTAATTATAAAATTAATATTCTTATAGGTTTTCTTGTCAATGGTATTTTTAAATTATCAACTGCATTGAAGAAAAAGCCACCACTAAACTTTCAACAAACAATCAAGTTGGGCAATTATTTTCTCTCGCGACGTTCTGTTCAAACCACGAAAGGCGTTACAAACTTATTATCCGCTTTAACCACTTTGGCAGTCGACAGTTCCGAGAAACCTGTTTGCATAACTTTGGCCGATGGAGGAATTATCATTTCTAATCAGCAACCATTGGTTACGATTAAAGTTTGCGATATTCTTGGTCAGCCACTGCCAACTGTACCTAAGGTTGTAGCAAATTCCGCCACGAGAGTGGGAGACGACGTTGTCGTCCTTAGCAATGAGAATTTACAACCATCTACAACAGACAAGTAAACACCTTTGATTATAAATAGACGTGGTTCCCCATGACTTTACTGGATCAGCTTTTCCATGCTGATATCAGCTATACCATGGGGCATAGCAATAATTGTTGAATAAACCCTTTAACCTTTTTTTTTTTAATGTAATTAAGGTTAAGAAGTTCAACAAACAATTTTCACTAATTTTCATTAATTTTATTCTATATTTTAATGTAAAATTTTGTGTCTCTATAGGACTCTGTTCACGGTAAATCTTATGAATGTGAAACCCGATCGCGGTTTTTACAAGATATCTATAACCGCGGCTTCAGTTACGAACACGATTACGGTAAAAGTTTTGTCTGAAACGATATTAGACTACTTGGAAATCGGAACCGGCGATGCTGATCAAACCACTCAGCCGAAACTTACAAGGTATTTATCACATTATATACTAGATGTTATACGTTTAGAATTCTATATTGCCTCAAATTTCTAACGACGATTTCATTAATTTCAGAGTAAATACAGAATCACCCTCGGGCAAACTCCAACATAAAATAGAAGCTGATTCCCAGCAGAAACTAATCATGCGTTTTTTGTTGCGCGATTCGGGGAATAAGAAACCGATGCGCGTGCATCAAGCCTTTGTACGCCTTACATCTGTTTCTTCATCTACTAGTGATAAGCGAGGTCACGAAATCTTTTTCGTCGCTGAGCCTGATGCTACTCACGTTTACAAATTTGACATGGTAATTTTTCGATTTTACTTTTATATATATTATATCTCTTTCTTTCGACATTTATATAATTTTGCAAATAATATTTTAGCCGGTTGGAACAGCAGCTGTAAATTTTGGTCACCAGAGTGGAGAATATAATATGGAATTAATCGTCGGTGATGCTGTGATCAGTAATCCATTCCGATTCAACATTGGTACGGTGACTCTGAAATTCCCCGAGTTGACTTCGGAAGGTGGCGATAAGAGTGCCTCTTCTAAACAAAAGTCGGATGTGTATACTACTAAGCCGGAAATAAAGGTAATTTTCTTACGTACTTATATGTATACGCCAATGCTCGTTAGTGACAGATTCTTTGATAATTTTGTCACTTCCAAAACATTGGCAGAGGATTATTACGTCGAAGTTAATATAATATATTCGCAAAATCATCGTATTTGTGTAATATTTTTTTTTGTACTTCGACGAACACTGACTTCTAATTGAAAGATTTGAGAATTGTTGTTGAAGCATTTCTCTCTAAAAATTTATTTTTACTTTTAGCACATGTTTCGGGAACCCGAACGCAGACCACCGGCATTCGTATCGAATTTGTTCACGGGCTTGTGTTTGGCACCAATTCTACTATTGTTGATTTTATGGGCTCGACTCGGTATCAATATTTCAAACTTCCCTTTGTCTCTCAGCGCGATTTTATTCCATTTTGGATTAGGAGGTAAATGTCAAATATCTAACAGATTATATCTTATTGATAATGATAAAGCTCTAGCACGATAAATATAAATTATATTTGAAAAATCGTTCATTTCCAAAATCAATAAAAAAAATATATAGTAATACGTAATTGCCCGATATTGCTTGACAGATGATGGCATATAGTCTATCTGTTTTCATCGGGCGCATATCAAATCGTGATGTTTTCGCAAATGTGATTATACTTTCGTCATATTTGTAGCCCGAAATTCACTACAAAAATTTATATTAATAATAAGTTGTGGTAGTGATACACAGATGCGAATATAACCATGATTGTTTTATTTTCAGGAATCTTTGTATTGTTTGGCATTTTCTGGCTGCAGCTCAATATGTTTATCACGCTGCGATATTTACTCGGTTTTGGCGTTGTTACATTCCTCGCAGGAAATAAGATGCTATCTCAGATAGCACACAGGCATAAATCGTTACGTTAATTTATATTTGAATATATATCTGAGTGTTGGGAATTATTTTAAAGTGCATAATAAATATAAGACTGCCATTAGTAAGCTCCAAATGGCCAATCAAACTCGTTGAAGTGGCAGAAATATCATTGAGCTATTCTTTCACCTGTCACAAAGTTGTGTACATAAATCATAAAATATGTATAATCGTTGATTTTATTACATGTAATTTTTCCAACATTGAATGGTCTTATGTTTCATTATGATTAAATACTGATTATGCTTTACATCCGTTCTAATAATTACAGTTCAATATGTATTAATATAATCAAGCAGTCAGATAGATAAGTGATGTAAGTTAAGTCATTGAACGTGCACCTGCGATAAAAAAATAAGTGGCAGATATAACTTGTTTATCACAATTAGGAATTATTAAATTGTTTTGTACATTTTTCATTCTTCTCTTTTACCTCTCGTGTCATATAAGAACTGACATATTCGCGTAAACGATTTGCCTCGTCCTTTAATCTGTCCCTCTCTGATCGCAATTGCATAGTGATTATTTGCGCGGAGCCGAGTCGTCGCCAGAAATTTGTCAGATCTTGAAAATCTTCAATCTATATTTCAGATATTCCTTAAAAATTTTATACTTCTATCACGTACTTTTGTACAGTGAAATTAACCTTGCGAGATATGTTCCAATCTGGTATAGTCGAAATCTGACACGACAAAGGAGGTGACGAATTCTCCAGCTCCATATGCTCAGGAAACGGAATTACTTTTTCACGTTGCGTTTCATACTTGCTACAGATTTGCATCAACGCGAGCAATCGTTTACCTTTCGTCACAAGATCCTCTAAATATTTTTTCGTCTTGTTGTATTCAATCGACAGTATCTTCAATTGGTCTTTATCTTTCGTTTGCTCTGAAATTGTTTCAGATTTTTCAATATGAGATTCTTATGACTTTATTGTTTTTATTAATAATTATAAAATATTTTTGTTTAATAGAAAGTGTGAACAGAGTATAAAAATATCTCTAGTAAGCTAACGATAACATAATAGCATATTTTCTTGTAATAAAAAATTACGAGACAAAAGTTTTGCAAAATTAAGTGAAAATTTATCTCGCCTAGTTGGTTTTATATTTAAAAGTACATAATAGAGGCATGGAATTTTAAAGAATGCTTATAATATAAGTTGCAAATCTGATCAATTTGTGGCAACTTGTGCAAATAATCATATAAAGAAGTAAATGATACGCACCTGAGAGGAAACGGTTTTTCACAGTCCAATAAGCCTTCTGGAAGAAATCATGTTCATTCAGAATTTCAGAAATTTTCGTTTTGGCCGTAGCATCGTACGTTGCTATTTTGATTTGAAACTTTCGTATATCTTCGAAAAGATTCGACGTTCGCAATAATTGTTGCCCGATTACTTGCTGATCTTTCTCGTCCTTTTCTTTGAGTGCTTCGTAATATTTTTGACGATCTTTCGTTCCTAAAATGATGTTATATTAATTAGCTGAAGAAATAGCTATAACTTTAACAAAATTGATTTGCATTTGACGGATGTACGGTACAGATCCGCAGATCGAATTTTACTTTGAAGATTATACTTACTTATTTAATCAAAATTATATATATAATGCATAAATATATTTTTTTTATTCATTCTAATAATTTTAAATTCTATGTAAACTGTTTCTCGTGCTTACTATTTTGGTAATCTGATAGGACCCGTCGCAGATCTTCCCAAGAGTTTCGCAATTGATTTTCAAGTTGAGCCGCAGAAATTCTACGAATATCTTTACTGTCTTTCACAAATACATCGATTTTACCTTTCGAGAAGAGGATGTAATTATTTTAATATATTAAAAATTAAATATATTATTATTCATTTATACTTTTCACATAAAAATTTGTCCATTAACTAAATCACAAATATATGAATAATGAATTAATTTTAAACTTTTAATTGTGTTTACAAAATATGTTAAATTAATCGAAGCAAGAGAAATTTTAACGTAATGCAAGATTAATAACAGTACTTAATGCAATGCTCTTGGCATTGTTTGATGATTCTTCTAGTTGTCGCTGAACACCGTGAGTGATTGATTGTAGTAAAATCTCGTCTTCGTTTTGCTGACGATGGATTTTACCGACCTCAGCATCCGTCTGGGCAAGCGTTTTGTTTAAGGTTTCTCGATAGTTGTTTTCTTCGCGTTGCATTCTTTCCCTATACGTCCTCAATAATCGATCTATGGTTTCAGTATGTGACCTTATATTTCTTTGATATTGTTCTTCGCTCTCGGCTAATTCATCCATCAAAAAACTTATCCTGAAAGACGTAAAATATTCCTAAAGAATATGCAAATTCTTCAAGGAAATATCAACTTTAAGTTCTCATCAATGAATCACATTAATGTTAAAATCTTTCTTTGAAAGACTGGAGTTTTTTTCAAAACAGTTATTAATCTGTTTGTGTTCTTTTAAGTATTTTTTTTTTCTGAAAATGCGAATAAATTATATATAAAGTCTCGGAAGAATATATAATTTGTAAAAAATACTATGAAATATATACATATGTAATGCACCTTCAGATTTGATATTTATATTTGAAAATGAAAATATATTTATATATATATGATTCTTTTTTTTAAGCCTGATTGAGCATATATGCATATATATTTTTATTAATTTAAGATTTATACCCCACACACACACACACACACACATATTCACATATATATATATATATATATATATGAATATTAAGTAATAAAATATATTCTTTTAATTACCAATTGGCAAATCTTAATTTTTAATGGAACTTTCATGTTAAATTAGCAATATAACTATAAATTTAACACTTATAATGACCTGTAGTCCTTGATATCGAGAGCTCGATCGAAGTTGCGCCACGCAATCTCCACGTCCTCCACGATCTGCAACATTTTGATTCTCATCATCATCTCCCGCCATAGTGTGCGATAACGCTTTGTGTTTAAAGCACCGAGCTCGATCTCATGCATCAGACGTTCTCTCCTCAACGTTCGAGCCTGTTCCTCAGCTTCGCGTTGCCTCTGTTCCTTGAGCCATGCTTCTCTCCCCATCAATATTTCTTTTCGTCTTTCATTTAAACCGGATGCCTTTTTATAATGTAAAAGTCACTTTTGAAATTTCTTCTGAAGCAGAACTTTGACTTGTAAATTCGTATTTTGAATAGAAAAAATTTACTTTTATTTCTCTCTCTCATTCTCTAGTTAAATTTATTTTCGCTTTCAGTTTTATATGTCAATAATAACGTTTTACAAATCAACAATATCTTATTTTGCAATGTTTGACTATTTTTCTGCATGAAAAGGATTTTTTTTGAAATGTATAATAATTACAGTGTCTCACTCTATGCAATGTTTACTATTTTTCTGTATGAAAAGGACTTTTTCGAAGTGTAATAATAATTACATGTCTCACTCACCGCTCGACGCATTTTTTAAACCTATGTTGTAATTAAATAAAGTTGTGTAATTTCGTGTACAATTTTTAGGCTAAATTTTTCTACATAAGGCGCACGTGTTTCTCGTGATTCTCTTATTTTCTTTTTTTTCATTTCTTCAAAAAACGCAAGAATAAAACATATGTATAATATGAATTATATGAATTATTGATAATAATAGGAAAAGAATATTCTAATAAAATTTGAACTTGAGATTTACTTATTCTAATTTAATAATTATCTACGATAAGAAAATAATATTTCAGCTGGAGCCAGTAAGAAAATATTTTCATGTAATTTCAAAATTTATTTATTTGTGTATATCTACTATTAATTTTACAAATATATATTTGTTAATCTGTCGCAATAATTATCGCCAGACACACCTCTTTGAATAAAAATAGAACAGTAATACATTTATATCCGTGTTCTTTAATTTTGATGATCGACCGATAGCTTTCAAGGTGTGCTACTATGAAAATAGCAAACGACAGAGGAAACGGGAAAGTTAAGTCATTTACCAGATATCACGATGGTATAATTAAATTAGCATCTTACTGTCACGATGGCTGGGTCATTAATGGCGAGGCCACATTATAGTGTGATTTGCATAGAAAAAAAACATGCGACACATCTCCTTAACAAGGAATATTATTTTATTATTATCCAATTTAAATATCTTGTTTAGATCATCAAATGTGTCTGATCTTTTTTTTATTAATGTCACATGTAATTGTCAGAACTTTTGTTGTAGTAATAATCTATTTTATACCTTATACAGTCGTCGATGATGAAAAAAGTCAATGATCCATGAAATCTGGAATTCCCAGGATTTTTATGTTAATTCTCGTATAGCATTTACTATATGGATTACGTAAAAAGATGGAGATACGTCTGTTCATGTCAAGGTCACGTGCCTCCTCCATGTAACTCCCCCACGCAAATAAATAAACTCAATCTTCTTTCTTTCTGATTCTCTTTATGTAAATTGTCTCTCCAGTTTATTATTGAACAAATTATTATTGAAAAATCTGAATATTCATAAAAAATACTTCGGTATAGCAATTTTTATATAAATAATATATATTATATATAAAAGTAAAGTTTAAACTATATATAAAAGTATTCAAAGAAAGATTTGTATGACTTATATGCAAATAAAAAAAGTTTCGCATTATGCATTTAAGTCACGCACTCGTTATTGCACTTACGCACTTGCCTACGCAGGTGATGTAAATATCCAGGAAGTACAATATTAATGTTGAATCTTGAATGTTAAAATTATCTTGAAACAACGCCTGAAGAAGTCAAGGAAGCTGGCCCATTCAGTCGAAGTTTAAGTTCGGAATTCCTGTTGAGTCATTGGATGAGTTCAATGCCAGCCCGTAAGGAAATAAGCCCTCGCTCAAATTAGTGAGATCATGGAAACAGGAAAGAACAAACGCAGATATGTGGGCGACGGCGGCGACGGGTCTCGGCTTTCGACAGGTAAGAGACATTTATATTTATATAGGTAGACATTCACACGGATACAAAGATGTAATGTAACGTCTTCCCGTGGAATTTGACGTTAGGTTTCCGGTGGTAGGGGCAACGGTCTGATCTCATCGTATAAAAGTCTTTGGAACCGCTGCTTTGGAAAGAGTTGGTCTCCACCCGAAAACGTGATCTCAACAAGGTACGTAACGTACTACATGATCGTACTGTGTAATGAGGAGCTCGTACATTTTTAGCTTTCCAAGATTCGTGATGATAAGATTTCTCACAGAGTGCTTCAACGAATTGTCTAAAACCTTTTTTTACTTCAATGTTAAATTAGAGATGATAAATTTCGTTATGCATATTAATCTGAAAACAATATACAATATATAACAATATATAATATATAATATATATAACAATGTACATTAAAAAAGTTGAGATGTGTATTTTTGCGCTTGTAATTATATGGTGATAGCGCTGCTGATTCTTTCAGAGAAGAAAGCTTTAAACAGATTTTAAAATATATAATTAATAATAATGTATAAATATTCGAATCATAAATTATTCGGTATCAAGTGATGTTCGATTTCTTCAAGTTTCTATCTCTTCATCCTTTCTGACAGCTATTCTTATATTTCTTTTTTTTTAGATAGCGATGAGGTACATTGTAGTGTTAGCTGCCGTGCTGGCTGTGACTTACGGTCAAGCGGAACCCACCAACGTATCGCAGGAGACAGTGATAGAACCTGTTAAGTCGGAAACATCACAAGCGGAAACATTACAAGCGGAAACATTACAAGCAGAAACACCACAAGTGGAAACATTACAAGCGGAAATACCAACGAGCGAAGTGGCCCTGTCTCAAAAACGTGATAAGAGAGCACCGATCATAGGGAAGGCACTTATTGGCGGTGCTCTTCTCGGTAAAGCTGCTCTAGGTGCCGGAGTTGTGGGCGCTGGTCTCCTCGGTGCGAAAGCTCTTGGTGTGGGAGCTCTTGGTGTGGGAGCTCTCGGTGCTGGAGCTCTCGGTGCTGGATTGTACAAGGCTAAATAGTAAGTTATTTATCTCTGAAAATACAGATATCCAAAAAAGAGAACAAAATTACATTCGCATTAGATTTATTAGCTTACTGCTATAGTAAAGTTATGGTAAATAAATTAGCAAAATAAGCAAGTCACAATTAGAGTTATCAGTCTTTGTTAATCTGTTTTGCAAAGTCAATTTTTACATATTCAAATTGGTCGTTTGTTTATGACAATTAAATTAATGTCAATTGATACGTGTAGAAATTTTATAAACTTACTTTTAAAAAGATTTCACCAAAGTTAGCGTGTTGTCACTGTTAGCTCAATTCTCATGACGCTAATGAAATTTCACTGTATCGAAAGTTTTACTGAAGATATTAGAGCGAAAGTGTCAAATACATTTCGATAAAATTGCATAATCCTCTTTTTTTTAGTATTGGCGGCGGCTACGGTGGATACGGCTACGGCGGTGGATACGGCTACGGCGGTGGTTACGGTGGTGGTTACGGCGGTGGTTACGGCGGTGGTTACGGCGGTGGTTACGGCGGTGGTTACGGCGGTGGTTACGGCGGTGGTTACGGTGGTGGTTACAGTGGCGGATACTATCCTGACTATCACTATCACAATCATTATCATAGTTATCCCCAGTATCATAATTATCATTACCCTCGTAATTATTATAATGAACCAGATTACGGCTATGGCTATGGCTGGTAAATTGATTTTGACTTCACACACATCATGTAAGTTTGATATATATATTCTATCAAAATTCTATTTAAACTTCTACGTGTTTGTTTTATATCGAGAATTTGTACTTTTCAATATAGTTTATATCTCAATCATAAGCTTAAAAATTTTATTTCTCGTAAAAATATCAATCTTTTTTTTAAGCAAACAATTACAAAAGTACAAATTCTTCTGTATAATATATTCATTCTGTATATCTTAAAATTAATATATTTTCTTGCAGATCCCGTAACTGCAAACAGAATTATCTGCCGTACAATTTACTACCATTTCTTGTGTAAATCATTATTTATATATTAATGACAAAGGCTACCTCTTTTATGCAGATATTTGTATCACCTGATACATTTTTTATATATTCAAAAGCAAAATATATTGGAAAGAAGAGCAAAATTAGATCTATTATAACTCATGTTTTTAATACTATTTGTAATAAAAGATCTAAATAAAATAAATAAAAGTGACTAGTCATGATTACTTTTACTCAGCCTATTCTTTATTAACTTTTAAAAAATTATTTTCACTGTTAAGAATATAAAAAATATTCTATTATATTTTAACCCTTTCCTTACCGCGTACGTATACGCGAGTAAGCTTTCTCTGTACTGCAAACTCCGGAATTAAAGTTAATAAATAAATTTAAATAGAAACAATGAAGCAATAAAACTTTAATAAGAATCATCGATAATAATTAACAGACAACTAATAATATAATTTCGTATGATACTTTTAAAAAAAGGGGTGATACTCGTTATGTGGATGCCGATTATAGTCCACAGCTCGCTACGTGAATTGAAAGGGTTAAATATTTGGTAAGAAAAGTACAATAAAATATATATATATAGTATATATTTACATATATAGATATTTAATTTCCTAATATATATATATATATATATATATATATATATATATATATATATATATATATATATATATATATATATATCACGCATATTTAAAGACCTAATACATCTAATTTTGCTAATCTGTATTGTCGTGTTTGAGTATTTCTGACAAGAACAATATTAGACTTTTTATTAATAATTTCAAGTAGTGAAGGCAATGTGACATACCCAATGCCAATACCTTTCGCGTGGCTGAATGAAAGACCACCTATCGTTACATATCCCATAACTTCTCTATCACAGGAATGGCGAACTTCCGTAGATTCTGGGAGATATAATTTTGACATTTTTATCGATTGATCTGATATAATTCTCCGATGTACCAAAATGGACGTATGTTTAATCGCATTCGAACTGCCAACAGATTTCTTCAATAACTTCCATTCACTATCTTGAAACGTTTTCTTTCGTTGAACTCTCTGCCGTCTTAATCGTTTCAACAGCGCCAAGTGATTTTTACGTAATATTTTACGGGACTTCTCATTAGGATCGGTGTGACATTTTTCGACAGGCCCGACCCACTTTTTATTTTCAAATTTTTCCATATCTTCGTGCGTCGGCATGCATATGATTGCGAACTTCTTCGGCGAGCCTTTTCCTACCATAGATAACTGGACATGTACCAAACAGTTTTTATATTCATCAAAATCTTGAAAATTGAACTGTGTGTTTTGAGCAGTTGATTTGGACTTTGCATTTTTACGTTTGACAGGATGAATTCCCGTTTGTAAAAGTGATAAAAGTTCGCGGTTTCTTAGAACGTAAAAATCTTCGACGTCCGACCAGCCCTTGGTTAAATTTTTCCAATCACAGAAAAAAGGACTATGAATGCCAAATTTGACAAAGTTAACTCTTCTATTTGGTGGATAACAGAAATATTTGTTAGTTAATTCCTCCTTTTTAATCAACGCTTCTCTTATGTAAGCGGGACTATTAGGTTCGTTAATATCAGGTACATTTAATTGCAAACTTTCAAAAGCTATCAATCTGGATTCTCGAAGTGCACCTACTCTTGCACATCGCATTATAAATGCAAGCCAAAATGGCATTGCCCATCCAGATGGTACAATAATATCTATACTGGAACCTAAACCTGTTAACAATATGTAACTGTTTTTATAATTGCAATATGAGGAATAACGAATTTAAAATCATTATATATAAAAAAAACTATATATAATTACAATTGTCAATTATATTTATTACATACCTGTAATAGTTCCTGGCTTCTGAATAAGAAGTATTGGTATTTTTGCCATTATGTCCTTATTAAAATATTGGTCATTTGATATACCAGGTACGAGACATTGACTTCTAAGCTTGTTAATTGTGCTTGTGGACAAACACGAATTGCTTACAATATGACGTAATTGTGCGTCCCAAATAGGAGAACGATTTGAATCAGTTGGTAGTTGATAAACTGACTTTAATTCAGAAAAGGTTGTGTCCATTTTACATTTCGTTCTTTTTTCAGGTAAGTAAAAGCGTGGATCCAAAACAGTTAATCCAATAATCATATTTGTTGGTAGAAGATTTGGAGATCCTAAAAGCTTTATTGATTGCCACAATAGCTCTTGTATTTTAAAAGCTTCCTTATTTTCTCTTTCTTTATAGTATTTAGTATGCCACAATTTTTTCTTAAGGTCTTGGATACTCAAATCTTTGGAAATTGTAGTGTTTTCTTCACTTTTATCAATTTTTATTCTTTCAGTAGATTGCATAGAGACACTGTTGTCTGTAGATATATTACTTGCATCTAATTTTTCATTATTTAACGAGCTATCTTGTTCTTCTGTAATGGTGCAACTCATTTCTGGATCAAAATCTAGCTCACTTAAGGATGGTATTTGTAATGCTTCTCTTAGTACATTCAAAGCTAGTGGCCCATAAAGTCGAAATCTATTTAATGCATTTCTTAATATAATCATTTTACAACCTGCATCATTTGTGTACAAATAATTTGAATCATTCGTAATATCGGTTATATTTTGTTCAGCATTATTCTGTTTAAACTCAAAACTTGATATAATCTCACTAAGAAAATTGTTATAAAAAGCAGGATGTACCCATATCCAAATAGTTCTAATCTCTGTCTCACTTGGCCTCCAGAAAAAATTCACATTACCAATAGGAAAACGTGGATAACCATTCTTTTTAAAGAACATTAAAGTACCTTCTTTATGACCATTGGTGTATACTTTTGCTGCAAAAGTTAACGTCGATGGATTACAATGTGCTTTCAAAATTGTTTTCAACAAACTTTCCTCGCCTACTATTTCAATACACGTGTAGTACGAAATATCTTGTAAAAGACAGTGTTTCGTTATAGCTCGATAATTGGCTCTAAAGCACTTATCGTTTGAATAATTTGCAATTCTATATCCCCATTTGTCGATCATGTGAAAACGTTTTGCGTGCCAAATGTGAGTCTCTAACCAGATTTTATTACGTTGTCTACGGCTGTACTCGGAAAGTAAATTGCGTGGTCTTCTACGATATTTCCGAGATGGTCGCTTGTTTGTTGATGGTAAATTTTGGCCGTTTGCCGATTTTGCCATTTGTGCTGAATGTGCCTCTCGCAATCTACGTGGCAATCTTTTAACATTGTGAGACATAACACGTCTGCGCATATATATAGGAAGCTTTTGAAATATTAACTTAGTTTGTTTAGGATTTTCTGTAACAAAATTTCTTTTTATTACATATTTCAATCATAATCAAATCTTATGATTTCATCATTGAATTACAATTTTCCTTGTGAGAAATTGTTTAAGAAAAAAGTTTTATTCTATTCATCAGTAGCCTCAAACATTGCAAAGTCTTTAATTTTCAATTGTTTAAAACTTAAAAAAAAATTTAATAAAAAAATAAGTATTAAAAAAAAATTTGATATTACATCCCGACAGAATACAAATTTATTTGGAAATTTATATTTAAGCAAATATTTACATTGCAATGTATTTACATACCAATCGAAGATGTCATTGCAGAAATTTCACGAGCTCGTGAAGAGACGAATTGCATAATGGGAACTTCATGTGGAAGTGACTTGGATCCTCTCAAAAATTCATCAAATTGTTTCTTTTTTCCTGCCATATCGTTCGTATTTATGCAAAATTTTTTCACGTTTTTGCGGCTAAAGAAAAAATTAAAATAGTTATCCACGCTGGATCTGGATCACGATAGAGTAAGTATGTAGAGAGGATAACACACACAAGAAAAAGACCGTTCCTAGGGATTTTTAATAACGATTTGGGTCCCCTGCTAACCCTAAAGAATAATAGGAAAATCATGTAAACGGGACTTTAGGCATTTGACAATTCCACGCATGAGCGTACTAGATATAATCGAATGGATTTTTTTCTCTCCATGGAGATGGAATAATTGCAGATAAATTGACAGGAAGAATTCGTGTATGCAAAGTATAAATATATAAACAATACATTCCGCTTTAAAGAATCCGAAGAATAGCGAGCGTGCAACTGTAAAAAAATGGATGAAGCTAAATTTCTAAAAAGGTGAGAGACCACCGGTTTTGCATCTGTCAAGTGATGTCGGTCATCTGTCAAACATACATGACTTTACTAATGCGTATGCGTTTTGTGATACATTTATAATATTTAGCATATAAATTTTTGTAGAAATTTCTCGTGTCTTATGAATATAAGTGTGAGTGTAATATTTTTTTATACGTTTTACTTTTATATCTAGAAAAGTGAGATCTGGAACGTTAGATGTTCATCCGACAGAAAAGGCTTTGGTAGTAAATTATGATGTTGAGGCACTGATATTAGGGGAACTGGGAGATCCTATGCTTGGCGATCGCAAGGTACACTTCTTTAAAAAGAAAGAAATAATTGTTTTATATAAAATGTAAATTATTGTGTAATATTTTGTGCAGGAATGCCAAAAAATAATCAGATTGAAAAGCTTAAACGCAGATACAAATGTCTCCCTCTTAGCCAAAGAAGTGATGGAAAAGTGTTCATTGATTCACGAATCTAAACTACGTGAGGTTGAACAATTAATTTATTATTTACAAAATCGTCGGACCAATGATACCAGTATAGGTAGTATAGTATATTCTTCCTATGCTTTTATAATATTTAAAAAATTTCTTAAATTTTTAAAACTTGTACAGGTAGTGATAATAATTCTCACCCACCAAGACCAGCATCGTCAAATTCAATGATTACAGAAAATAGCGAAGTTGAACGTGCAGTTATTAGTAATGTTGACAGTTATATTGAATTATTATATGAAGAAATACCTGGCAAGATTAAAGGGTCATCATTAATTTTACAATTAGCCAGGATTCCTGATAATCTCTTGGAATTAACAAAAAATGGTATAATCTTTATATATGTATTATTATATACTTTCTTGTATAAATAATCATTTTACACAGTTATAGCAAAATTGTGATCAATTGTTATCAAAAATGTCTCATTAATTATGATAATTGTAATGGGACTTTTTTTGTTATAGAATCATTATTAAGTGCATTAGCTCGAGTTCTAAGAGAAGATTGGCGGCGCAGCATAGAACTATCCACAAATATCATTTACATTTTCTTTTGCTTTTCAACATATAGCCAATTTCATAATATTGTGCTCGAATACAGAGTAAGTTGAAAACACTTGATATATCTTAGAAAATCAAGTACCCCAGTTGCAAAACTTATGTTTCCTTTCTTGTAGATTGGTTCTCTTTGTATGGATATAATTGACTTTGAATTACGTCGCTACGATCAGTGGAAGGAGGATATGGAAAAACGTCGAAAACAATTTGAGAACACTACAGGATTAACATTTTTCCCAGTGGGAAATAATGACAACTGTGATAGGAAAATTAGGATCATTGATGATATTTGGAACATGGAGGGTCCATTAGATTATGAAGTCAAGAGACGGTCCACAGATATAGCCATAACTGTATCTGAGAGCGATATTAAAAAGTTAAAAGAAGAACTTGAAAAAAGTCGCAAAAAATTTAAAAGTTTAACTAAGAAGCAAGAACAACTACTGCGAGTTGCATTTTATTTACTTTTAAACATTGCTGAAAATGCTATGGAAGTTGAAAGAAAGATGCGTAAAAAGAATGTTATTGGAATGCTGATTAAAACATTAGACAGAACAAACACTGATTTACTGATATTGGTTGTCACATTTTTGAAGAAATTATCTATCTTTCGGGAAAACAAAGATCTTATGGTAACATTAAATATTTATAAATACAGTATTGATTAATATTTTATATAAATACAGTTTAGAGTTAAACTTTGATATACAAATAATATAAGATATTATAACACATTAATTTATATTTATAGGCAGAAGAAAATATTATTGACAAATTACCGAGACTGTTACAAAATAATAATACTGATCTTGTATTGAGCACTTTAAAATTATTATTTAATCTTTCTTTTGACATTAAACTGAGAGCGAGAATGATTAGAGTTGGTATGTTACCAAAATGGATAAAGTTGCTTGGTCAAGGTAGGAATTGTATTTATAAAAACCTGTAAAATAATTATTGTCTTTTTACATGAAAGCTCTAAATTCCTTATTTGTAAAATAAAAATTTTACATAATATAACATTGTCATGTTTACAGCTGATATAAAAAGTAAGAGCACAATTTTGGGATTGCTCTATCATGCCAGTATGGATGACAAAGTAAAAACAATGTTTACAAATATGGATTGCATTCCAATGGTATATAATCTACAAAATTTATATGTATATAAATTTAAGGAACTCAAAAAGAGTTTCCTTGTCATTTTATATAATAATGTATATATTATTTGTTTAGATAACAAATATGATATTAAGTTCCGATGACGAACATATAAGATCTGAATTAATAGCACTTGGTATAAATTTAGCTATTAACAATAAAAATGCGCAACTGATGGTGGAAAATAATCGTTTGCAAGGTTTTATAAAAATTGCATTCAGAAATCAAGATGCTCTTATAATGAAGATGATTAGAAATATTTCTCAACACGATTCGACGAAAGAAAATTTTGTCGTGAGTTGGAGCTATATTAACATTAAGATTAATACAATAGTATCATGTATCGGTCGTCTTTTAATTTGATATTTGCTCACATATATTTAGGAATTTGTGGGTGACTTTGCTATGGCTTTGACTCAGTCTGATTCTCAAGATTTTGTATTAGAAGTAATTGGTGTATTGGGGAACTTGGAATTACCTGATTTGGATTATTCTCAAGTTATTCAACGTTGTAATCTTATACCATGGATACGTAATAATTTAGTTCCAGGTAACTTTTTTCCTTTCTCTTTGTCTCATCTTATTTCTTTCATACTTGATATCAAAATAAAATTGAAATTTATTCCAAATTATTCTTTATATTTGCAGGTAAAGCACAAGATGATTTAGTTCTTGAGGTTGTCATATTTTTGGGTACTGCAGCTTATGATGAAGATTGCGCTCGTTTGTTGTGTAAAGCTGATATACTTCTCTCACTTATCGAGCTTCTTAAAGGTATGTATTCAAATGGATGCACACATGCAAAAAAAATATTGATGAATTCATACAAAAGAAAAGCATTATATCTTTATTGTGTATAATATTACAGCCAAACAAGAAGACGATGAAATGGTTTTGCAAATAATTTATGTTTTTTATCAAATTGCAAAACACGATTCAACGCGAGATTATTTGATTCGCGAGACTGGTAATGGTAAGATAATCAATTTTTTTAATTGTTGAGCCTTGTTAAAAATGTGTAAAGTCACACAGTGTCTTACGAATATTTTTAAAGTCTTTGTATAAATGTATTGCATTTGCAGAAGCTCCTGGATATTTGATTGATTTAATGCACGACAAAAATCCTGCAATCAGAAAAGTCTGTGATACATGTTTAGATGTCATTGCTGTAAGTAATGGAGAAAATATTTTTTATGTGCAAATCTTTTTCCTTGTTTCTATAAGTTTACAAACAATATCGTAAATGATAGTTTCTGAAATAAATTATTTGCGTTGTGTTTCGTATCGATTTTTCGAATTGTAGATGTGCGATAAGAATTGGGCGGCACGCATAAAAGTGGAAAAGTTCCGGTCACACAATCAACAATGGCTGGAAATGGTTGAATCTATAGGATCAGATTCGACCAACCATTTGTTAACGGATGATGATGATAGTCTATCTCCGTTTATCAGTGGTGACTTATTAAAACATACTATACTGTTTCCCTCGGGTAATATTTATTTTCTTCTTTTTTCACAAAATTATATAATTGTTTATTACACATTCTTATAATAGATTATCATGTTTGCATAGGTAATGCAGCATCATTCAATACAGATGATGGATTTTCAATTATGAAAAACTCATCAGAATCATCTGAAAATCCTAGTCGGCCTGTCAGTAGGTATGTCTCAAATAATACAAATATATTTGATATCTTAGCACCATCAATCCAGATGTAATATGGTACGATGGTAATTAATTATTATTATTATGTATTATAGGTATCGAGATCTCGATGACATAGGCGAACTCGTGGCGCGTTCTAAGTCTCGCATGTCCATTGGTTCAGGTATAGAGGATTTATATTACAATTCTAGAGTGAAATTCAATGATACAGATAGTTCCCACGTATTAATATAAAAATTAATTCCAATGTTTTGAGATATGTAGATATGTGACTCAACATTTCAAAGATATCTAGGGCATTTTACATTATCTGAACATCATATATGTTTAATGTAAAAAGACAAAAAAAAAAAAAAAAAAAAAAATATTTGCTATACTATTTACAAAAACATGCCTGTTTGAACCAAAGATTTTATTATACATATAATAGACTGCTTTGATCTCATAGTCAAGTACTTTAGTATCTTTTATTTTTTTATACATTGATTTATTTATAAACGTTGAAGTGCTTTATATTATTGATGCATAATACTATTATGTTGCAAAATAATTAGGACATTGAGTCTATATTTGAATCTCCTTTATCTTATAATAGACAGTCAGGATAGTATAAATATATATATATGTGATTAAATGTAAAATTAGTATTTACAATTAGTACTTACAATAATTTACAATAATTTTACAATAATATCATGTAGTATTTATATATTGTTAACATCAGTTAATAAGACAAGCAATGTATGAAAATATCGAATGTTTTAAAGTAAAATTATATGCATATTGGAATTATATTTCAAGACATTTTTATTTATTACATATGACAAATTGTGCAATAAAATTACATTTAGATATATAATTATATATATATATTATTAATATATGTATATAATTTTCCCTAAAAAATAATCAGACAAATACATATTCAATGTTTGTCTTTCATCATTTTTCATTGCATCTCTTGTCTCTTTGTGTTATTAATTTATCGTATTTATTAATATGTAAGAAATAGTATTTTATTATATATTAATAAAAATGCATGACTTGTAGCTACTCAACTCTCTCTTCTTTGTAGTAAAATAAATTACAATATGAATTTCGGAGTTTGTCAATTAGCAATTTACTTAAAAAAATAAATCTCCTTTTAATCCATGATGCTATCTGTTGTTATTAAAATTATCAAATATAAATTATTTATTCAAAATCTATTAACATCTTCTGGGCTTATTATTAGAGCTGAAACTTTTCCGGATAATCGATTCACTTGTAGGTTGCAATATGATAGTGTAACTATTGTCTCCATCCGTGAAAAAAGTATGCTCTTTTAAATCCCAGCTGGTAAGGCTGTCTGCAAATCCTTGTGTATCTATACTAACCCATGGTAAAGTCTTTCGTGATAATACATATTCTTTTAATGCATTATAGATCTCGTGCATCTTTTTTCGTGTAAAGAATCCAGTCCATTGTAAATGTTGCACTTGTCCAATATCTATGGAAGGTGAAGGACACTTATACGTGTTTACATAGTTATCCGTTTCTCCATTAGATCTAAAAAAAATATATTGTTGCTTCATTATCATATTCTTCAGCATTTTTTTATTAATTATAGATGAAGAATTATTATTTTAAAGTATAAATTATAACATACAGATCACCACCAATGCTGAAGACTCCAATCCATTCAAAAAATTTATCTAAGTTATATCCTTCTTGAAGAGTGGGTATTGTTAGTGAATATTTAGTCTTTGAAAAAAATGTCTGACTACAGAGATAAACATCATAATTGCGTGCAGAGAACCATGCTGCTATTGATGATGGACATAGATTAGTTCCTGAAATTTTTATCAAATATTTAAATGATAGAAAAACATATATGTATGAATGTTATAACATTGTATATTATAAGAGAAAGGAGAGAAGAATACATACTTGGTGGATCCCATGATATTATAACATCAAAACTTTGTGTGAGTCGTTGTTCCAATGCTATTCGAGTTCTCTCATAGATCTTATTACCAGGAACAAACTTTTCACTTTTCAAATCAATTGTTATTACTGATAATGTATATGTATTTTTACCGGTAAAAAAAATGTTCAAATATAAAAAAATGTATATAAAATATATAGATTAAAAAATATTATAGATGTTGTCAATTAATTTTAATGATAATCTTAAGATTTAATTCATTGTTATTTTTCTTCTAAGCTTACCATAACGTGAGTGAGGTTTATGATCAAAGGAAGATGCTTTTCCTTCTAAACCAAGTGCTTGATAATCTTCAGTTACCAAAGAAAGTAACAAGTGTCCAGTTGGAGTTAAACAAATAGAATTTTGCAAATCTATTTTCTTTTCTATCGCCAGAATACTGACTTCTCCTAAAATTTGAAATATAAATAGTAGTAAAAATATAAATATAAAATTAAGATAATATAATTTTAATTCAACTTTAACTCGAAAAAAGAAAAATTATCAATATCTCTAGAAAAAAGTATGTACTTTATTTTAAAAAATATCACAATATATTTGTAATTATAAAATGTACTTTCATAAGGAGAAAATAATAAGCATAACATATGCTTACCCTTTTTAACAAAAGCTTCAATAAATTCTGCATTTAAGAGATCACAGACACGCAGCTCTTTTATCCTATAATAATCTGTATCCTCTGACAGACAATTTCGTAAAGTGTCAGGAACAGTGACAGTGTCGGGAAGCACTACAGATATCTAAATAATATAGGAAAAACACGAATAGTATTTCAATTAAAATCTTAAAACAAAAAACTAAATTTTATTGAATTTTTATAATAATTCATAAGCTTACCGAATGGTTGAAATAATGACTGTCCATCATTGTAGGTATGTCTGTTTTTGTAAAATTTCCTTTCTGCACGAATACATAATGTCGCGGTGGTTTGAGATCATATGTCTCTGGGCAGAGCATATTGACACAGTGGCTAATTTTATGATAATGTGTTTTTTTTCTTGTATATAAATTTCGGCAGGAATTTAGAGTATCACGATTTCAAACAACGTGGTTCACATGTGTTTAGACATTTATTTAAAGAGCGACCTCTTTAATTTAACCTAACCAAACTTAACTTTTTGTCACTACTTGTCTACAAATATTCCTAAACTTACAGAGAATTACACAAGGGCCTCGGTAGCGCAGTAGGCAGCGCGTAAGTCTCATAATCTTAAGGTCGTGAGTTCGATCCTCACCCGGGGCATTTTTTTACTTTTTGTGAGTTGTGTAAATGGCTTGTAAATAAATGCTAAATAATATATCTATAAATGTATTTTATAGTATAATTATATAAAATTGTGATGTAAACTATAGTGGATTTACATATATTATATACACATATAATAGATGTGAAGATAAGGGAGATTTAATAAATAAATAAAATGTTTTTCTCTTATAATAAAATAATGAAGTAATAATTACTAAAACTAATTTAATTATCGATCGTTTTTATTTTCGTCTCTTTTTGGATTCATTAGGATTTTTTCTCATCCAATATTTGACAACACCATCCGGCCTTATGCCCAGCATGGCCGATTTCGAATTTATATCACGCATAACGAATGGAGAATATCCAGCTATATAATCATCATCGAGGGGATTGTTTTTGGTGCGCGCCAAACGCGATGAACGTTGCTCTGGCATTGGTTGATCTTCGCACAAGATAGGATTGTTTGCATGTTTTCCACCTTTTGGCATTGGTAATGGGAACTAGAACAGTATCATCAATTTTAGATTTTAATTTTTATTATATATCTGTATGTGTGTAATTAAATCATAAGGATTCATTATATTAGGAATTAATACAACATACCCTCTTTCCTTTGGCTGAGAGAGGTTTCCGAAAATTGATATGCATTTGTTGTTTCCCGTTCTCATCTAATGTGATTTCTACCTTTTTCAGTGTCTTATTACCACAATATGGACAAAATACCTTTGTCATGATACTAGTGGTCTTAAAACAAGCATAACATCTAAATATAAACGTTCGCATCTGTTTAATCACTCTGCCATCTAATGCAACTACGTTCAGTCCCATTTGCATAAGTACATTTTGCATTGCAAAATCCATCGTCAAGCACGCGACAGTAGCAGTCTTTTCCTCGAGGATCTCCGAATCCATTTGCTTTTTTACGTTGGCAATGTTTGCTGGTGCAAAATAAATTTTTAGATTAATATTCACAAATATGAGTGGTTTAATGCATTAAGATCAGATTTAAATGATTTACAACTTTGTATTTACCTGGTGTGATCCAATCACTGTCATCGTCATCTTCATCCTCATCCTCGATTGATTCTATGTCACTTTCTTCATCTTCAGACGTTTCTGTATTAATTGGAGCAAGAATATCGTCGACAACATGCTTCCCCTCATTCTCACCGTCAACTTCTAAATCTGTTGGATTACATTTCAATTCAGCAAATTTCTCAATTAAATCTTCTGTTTTATTGTCTTCAATATCTGACGTTGCAGTTTCATAATCTGATTCAAATTCATTTGACGATGCATCAGATGGTTGCTCTTGCTTTTCTATATCATTTATTGTATCATTTACTGCTAATTCTCCCGTAATCTGTATGTGTGTGATGTTTTCTTTTATCTCTTTTTCCACATTATTTGATGAAACCTCTGTATTATTATCTGCATCTAATTTCGTTTTTTCCTAAATATAGAATATAGATAATAATAAGGAAAATTGTTAAATATTATATATGTATATGTGTATATGTATTTATATATATGCAAAAATAATACGATGTGAAAATATCTTACTGTTTTCTTTGGCATGTAAAAACCAAGTGGTAGTTTAAGATCATCTTTACTTTGTTTATCTTCAGTAGATAAAATGGTCCTTATTGTTGGGGCATCTTTCAAATGTGCTGTCCCAACTTTTTCTTTTTCTAATTGATAAGTAAGTGCAATTACTTTGATGTCTGTAGCAGACAGGCTGGTATAGTCACCACTTTTCTTAGAAAATTCAGTCACTATGGATATATTAAAAACATGTTAATATCAGAGTATATCTATAATAACATATAGAAATATAGTGCGTAAATGATATGATACAAAACATATCCATACGTTATCAAATTTCCTTATAACTAATGACACATACTAAATTCATGCCAGCAATAAATTTTCAAGCTTAGAAAAAATATTTTAGGTGAAAAAAAAAGATTGAATACAATAGTGATTATATATTTTGTTGCATATATTCTTGGCAGAGTACATATGATAGCGAATGCATTTAATAAGCTCTAATTACCAAATTTTATGTTTTCAACAAAAGCTTCTTGAATTTTCAAGTCATATGGTAGTACAACCAATCTTCTTAACTGCCTTTTACTCGTGATTTCATCAATGACAGCTTGTTCTGTCAAAATGTTGTCCCCAATATCCTAAGAATATTTTTAAAAATATTTTTATTAATCTTGTTAGAAACGCTCTGAAGAATATATTTACACATATTCAATAAAAATTATGTTTTAAATAAAGTACATCAAAAAATTTTTCGCTATATGTATTTTATACACGTAACCTCACAATTAAAATAATGTATTGATTCATTTACATCGGCATATACAGATTCATTTTATTTAATAAAAAAAAAATATACCTGCAAAGCAGCATTCCTTATAAAGGCACTCGTGTCAACAATTAAATATTGTATTTTATTATTATTATCCATGATAAATCTCTTCGCACGTGTTCAATGAAGAATAATACATATGTTCATTCGTTTTACTTGCATCTCAAGACATTGCTGGAAATATGCCTTAAGCACACATATTACCAACAGTATTGGTTTGAAAAAACGCCATTAGCTAATAGCACGAAAAGTGTCGTTCTATCTTTGTTGTGGACTGAAAGTTGAACAAGGACAGAGCATGCTAAAAGCATCTCCTCAAATGCAGCCAATGAAATGTTTTTGGAAAGCATGGAA